>NC_057802.1:221157652-221172422 GCF_018294505.1 Triticum aestivum
GCGGCGACCGGACACGTCCGGTGGCGGCGGGGATTTTTCTAGGGTTTTTGGACTACGAATGTATTCGGGAGGGGATGCATATATATAGCTAGAGGGAGCTAGGAGAGTCCAAATGAGGTGCGGTTTTTGCCCACACGATCGTGATCGAACGACCTAGAGCATGGAAGAAAGTTTGGTGGGTTTTGGGCTGTTTAGAGAGGGGTTTTTGCTGCACACACAAATGGACTTTGCGGTTACCCGGTTAACCGTTGGAGTACCAAACTACCTCCAAATGGAACGAAACTTGACCGGTGGTCTACCGGTGGTATACCAAGGCCACATGACAAGCCTCGGTCCATTCCAAGAACGTTCAACACCCGCTCATGAAAAGAAAACTAGAGGGGTGCGCCGGAGGAGGTGGGAGCGCCGGATTGCAAAACGGACAACGGGGAAAATGCTCGGATGCAAGAGATGAACATGTATGCTAATGCAATGCACATGATGACATGATATGAAATGCATGACAAGAAAAAAAAATACAAAACGAAAGACAAAACCCGACCACGAAGGGAATATCATACACCTAGCCGAAAATGTCAAGAGTTGGAGTTACAAATATGGAAAGTTACATCCGGGGTGTTACACTTTTCACGCAAGTTCTTTTGTTTTGCCCACTAATCATATTGAAGTTGCTGCAAACTCTGCTCCCTCGTGGCATGCCATCTTTTCCAATAACTGGCTCTGGCCTAGCAGGTTTTGAACTGCTTTTCTCACTGATTTCAGCTGGCTTTTGTTCTTGTTTCATGGATGCACTCAGTTTGTTTCTACCCTTTTTTGCACACTAGGGGTGGGCGTATTTTGTTGCGATCATCATCCATACTTGACTTCTCAATCGCTGGATCTTTTTGTTCAGCCATATGAGGGGAATCTTCATTTTCATCTATAGATGATTGTTTGCATCCCGTTGACTCCATGTCATCACCGTTCAAAGCATCCAGCTATGGTTGCACTTGTTTCAGGCATGTCATCAGCCTGATGTAAGCTCCATCCATCTTTATCCCCTTCTGCACAGTCTTCAGTGTCTTGTTCAGCAGCATTGTGCGGCGGTATTGAATTAGTGTACCATCTGAAGTTGTATTCCCGTAGTATCTGCGGATGAATGCTGAGTCAATGTTTGCATCCCTTGTGTACCGTTGCAGTATATACCGATCTGGTATTATAGCTACTCGGAGGTGTTCCAGCAGCGCAATTATGTGATGGCAGAATAGTCCTGACAGAGTTTGTCAGTTTGATCTTATCTTCTTATTTGCCAAGGAAGAATATATGCATGATTAGAAGTTCTTTTTTCTTACCTGTGTGATTAAAGAGTTTGCACTCGCATTCGTATTTGGCATTTGTTTCATCAGCAACCACCTGGAATTCGTGCCTTGACCATGCGAATTTTTTCTCCTGGTTGTAGTGGTGTACGTAGTACTTCGTTGGATGCTCAATAGACTGTTTGATTCGGAAGGTACCGCTTTCAAAGAGTCTTTCACGAAATAAGTTGTAGACAGCGCGTGTGTACATGTCCGTCAGCTGTTTCTCAAAAAAGTACCTAGTGAGAGGGTTCCTGACACCCTGTAACATGGGACAAGCATTGTCGTTAGCAATACAATTTTGCTACTTAGAAATGGTAGAGTTATGAATTAACTGTCCGAGGGCCCTATTTTTATTTTTAAGTACAACTGCAGCAGCTATTGAAAGATAACTGTTGCAAGGTTTTACAATGTAGGAGTTGCTCTTACTGTTGAAGCTATTGTCTCGGCAACCTCAAGCTGGTGCCTCCTTTGTATGCATTCACTCACCTGTCTGGAAAATATGTGAAGCACTTGTGTTTCTTTCGCGAAACCTTTCTTCAGGATATGATTCATGCTTTCGCTTCTCTGTGTTGATGTCATTCTGGCGCAGAATATCTCCTTCCAGTATGCAGATATCCATGTTGTTCTCTCTTCCCATAGGCCCAGTAGGATGGTCTCATTCTGTAAGTTGTATCTGCCCATGAGGTCGCGCCATGCCGCTTCAAACTCTGCTGGCATGAGTGGATGGTTAAGGACTGCTGTGAGGTCTTCCTTAAATGTGTCATGTTCTGAGTATAATTTTGACAAATGATATTTTTTTCATAATGTGCCATCGGCAGAGGCGGTGATGAGTTCTGAGGAAGATCTTAGGTATAGCTGCTTTCATGGTAGGGCATTGATCTACAAAACAATGTTTTTCCTCATTTCTTGGGTTGTTTTTGTTATTAAAAAAGTAGTCTGCGTAATAAAGGAGAAAGTTTTAGGGCTTGGAGGCGTTGGAGTCAATACCTGTTAGTATGCAAGTCGGGTCTTTTCGCATGCACCGTTTAAAAGCATTAAAAATCCATTCGAATGAGTCGCTACTCTCATTCCCCACCAAGGCAACTCCAAAAATTGTAGATTGAAGATGATTATTCACACCGACGAAAACCCCCAAAGGCATGTGATACTTGTTCGTTTTGTATGTGGTGTCAAGCGTGACGCAGTCACCAAAATCTGCGCATGCAGCCTGGCAGCTAGCATTGGACCAGAATATATTATAATAATTTTCTTACCATCGTCATCAATTCCAACATCTGCATCAAAGAAGAAGTTCTCATTCTCATTCTTCATCTCCTCAAAGAATGCAAACAATTTTTCCACGTCATCTTGCGAATCAGTCCTCGCAAATTCTGCTTTGCTGCGAAAATGATCAAACTTTTTAGCTTAATTCCCATGAGACAAGTGCACCATGATTGTATAGATAAATGCAAAGAATGAACACAACAACATAACTGATACTTACATGTTAAGCACGTCCTTATCTGTGAAAGGCAATTAGTCGCGCCCACCAGATAACGAAGGAAGGAGACTCATGATATTCACATGCTTAACATTTGTCTTATGCAGGTCATTTATGTTTTCTTTCACTGTTGGATCTGTCGTCTTGTGTGAATGCGGAAACACGAGCGCGGACGGGCTGTTGAGGAGCCTGTGGTTGTGTTCAATCACAATGTCTCCCATCGTCTCTTTGTTTCAAGAGCATCATTGTCTTGCACTAAGTTCTTTTTGTTACTTTGTTGCACTGATGATCTGCATCGTGAACAAAGGATATGTATTTGCCAGAGTGTACTCAATATAAGTAGTGTTTCTTCTTATTTTTCTGTCCTTTCCTTATCCTGAACCCAGCATGTTTGGCGTAGTCACTAAAAAAAATTGAATGCATCGTCATATGAATTGAATTCCTGTCCTAGCACTGGAATTAGTTGAGCAGGAATGTCTGGGCTCTGAAAAAAATGCAAATAAAGACCATAAGTGATTTTTTTTGCTTTCACATCAGCAACTTTTTGTATTAAAAAAAATGAATAAATAAAGATGTGTGATAACTCACATGCGTGTATGATCGGAGCTCTGCTAGTGTTTGCAAGTGTCCATGTTGTATTGGGCATGGTGGTGTGACGATAGGCACACGGAGTAGTGGATGTCGCGGTGGTAGCAGTCGTGATGAGGTCGGTCTGTTGCTGCGTTTCCTCACGGGATGTTGGCTCCATAATGGCTTCTGTGAGGAGACCGTTCTGAGCAGAACCTTTGTTGCTGAAGTTGATTTGCTGAAAGAAAATTGCGGATGCCCAGTTTTGGTGTTGGCACTGTCTTCATCTTTCATTGGCGGAACACCACATGTCAATGAGTGTTCTGCTTGCACGCGCGGTGCAGCTTGCGCATGATCTCGTGTTTTTGGTTTGAGAACATAGACAGGCTCGTAGTCTTGATCGTAGGTTTGTTGATCAACAACTTTAGTCCAGCTTTAAATGTATCCAGTGTCCGTGCCATTGGCAGCTCCATTTTCTACTTGTGTTAACAAACATTTTTTTTCTTGTTCTCATTAAAATACTAGTTAATTAACAGACAGTTATCTGTATTCAAGTAGCGAGCAAAATGTCAAACTGAAAATAGGGGTAAACATTAATGGCATGGGGAGAGGTAAACTGACATGTGCACAAGGGGAGGTGTGCACTAGTGTTAGGTCCAATAGTTTTTGTCTTTTACCTCACTCTCTCTATGATTGGTTCCAGCATGCTTGTGTGGTGTCGTCGTTTATGCATAGCAGCACGCACCATAGGTCGATGATGCGGTACACTGCTCTCATCACCCGTTGTTGATGGTGGTGGGTATCTTGTAGTTTTTCGTACCTCTGGCTTCAAGATGTACACTTGCTCATTCTTTTCTAGGGAATGCGGGGTGTCTATTTGAACAGTCCAGCAGGTAATCTCATCACCGTTTGTGGTACCAGCATTTCCTAGTTCTAGGCTTTCTTCCACAGTTGATATGTTTATCTGTAAGTGCACAGCATAAAAACATATAGTTAACTGCCGGCACACCGAATGCTAACTGAGCATGGACAAACAGTGAATTAACATCCAACTTTTTTGACTAGATACCACAAAATAAGGGGAACAGTTAACTGTTGCACACTCCAATCCTAACTGAGCATGTGCAAAAAAGTTTTTCTAGTGCTCAAATTTTGTTTGATAGCACGGGCAAACAGGGGGAAACAGTTAATTACATTAACTAGTACTAGTATATAGAAGACCATTTTCGGCAGTTATGTTGTAACACCCAGCATGGTCAAATCATTAAGCAGTTATGCAGAGAGAAGATAGCAGTTATGTAAATGTAGCATAGCAGTTATGTTCATAGTTGAAGCAAAAAAGCACCTGAGCTGAATTAGAGAGAGGAGGTCACCGTCGTCCAGCAGCTCCACATTGCGTGTGAAAAGCGCCGAGTACGTTCATCTGCGACAGAGGCACCTTCCGCTTGTTGCCCGGAGCTTCAGAATGGATGACTGAGAAGTTTTTGATGCGAGACAGTCGGGATGCTAGCGGAATTGTACCAAATCAATCTGTTGATTTCGTCGGCTTCATCCTCGACGAGGGGCCAATAGTTGCAGTAGTCTTCTCACTTTATTCCATCTGGGGTGAAACTTGTGCGCCGCTGCCATCGCGCACTCCCTCGCTCCGGCTGCCGCCGTCGCTCCCTGGCGTGAGGCGGGGAGAAGCTACAGGTTAACCGGGGCGAAACTTGTGCGCCGCTACCGCCGCGCACCCTCTCGCTTCGCTGCCGCCATCGCTCGCTTGCGCGGCGCAAGGAGAAGCTACAGGTTAACCGAGGCAAAACTGGTTGCCCTGCCGCCGCGCACCCCCTTGCTCCGCTGCCGTCGTCGCTCGCTTGTGCAAGGCAAGGAGAAGCTACAGGTTAACCAGGGCGAAGCCGCCACCTCCGTCGCCCGCTCCCTTGCTCCGGCTGCCGCCGTCGCTAGCGGGCGCCGTCTCCTACCTGCAGCTACCAGTGGTCGGTCAGGTGGTTGGTGGATCGAGATCCGTCAACGATTTTGATTCAGCCGGTCTATTCTGCTAATATTAGCAGCGTAACTATTTTGATAACACTTCCGCACTTGACGCTCAATAGAAGTGAACTGCATCCTCTTTACGATGGGCACTGCACTGCTTCACAGGAGAACTGCTTCATTTTCTAGCGATCCGCCCGCGTTTTCTCTATGGAATCGGGTGTTGTGGGATGATTTAATTTGTTTCTGGATATCATTTGACCTTTGTTCTTTGTAATTTACATGAAAAGCGACTAGAATCTTTGCAAATCGAGCGATTTGGCGGATGAGCTTTCTCTGTTCGTTCGTGTTCGCGTCGGATGCGACTTTTTCGTGCTCAGATGTTGTTTGTTAGTAGGAATTATTTGATTGCGTTCTTTTTAATCGGTCTTTTACTATACAATTTCTCAAATTTTTAGGAGTTAGTTTTCAATTTCTACGAAATCGATTGTCTGAGCGTGTGAGCTTCGTCCGCTTGTTTGTTCTTGTTGTTTTTTTGGATTTTGTATGCTGATTCGTTTTGAATCTTGTAATTACTTTCTCCTTTTGGTTTGAATTCACTGTATTGCGCCTGTAATGTTCGTCTTTTTGGTGTGCAGTTTTAAAGAATAGATCATGCTGTTCATCGCAGTGGTAGTGGGTTTGATGTTTTCTTTGGTGTGTAATTCTTCAATTTTGAGTGGTTGCGCAATGTTTTGGCCACTTATCGAATTTTGAGTGGTATTGGCACCTCTGTTAGTCTCCTACATGTCTGGACATGTATTACTTTGATTTTATTGTTGCAGTTTTGGCATATGTTTCTAGTGTGCTGCATTTTGTTAAGTAGTGGACTTCAATGTAACTGTATTATAGTGGGCAAGACAGCTTATGCAAATGCCCACAGGGCACCCTTACTTCACTTTTTTATTTTGCATCTCTCATTAAAGAGGGAGGGAAGGCATATAGGAATTTTTTTTTCACTACTCCCGATCGATAAAGATAAAGAAAGACACACATACGATATGTGGATTTACCCTCTATCACACATAAACCTCCTTATATCTTCCTCAAAACAGCCACCATACCTACCTATTATGGCATTTCCATAGCCATTCCGAGATATATTGCCATGCAACTTTCCACCGTTCTGTTTATTATGACGCGCTTCATCATTGTCATATTTCCTTGCATGATCATGTAGTTGACATCGTATTTGTGGCAAACCCACCATGCATATTATTTCATACATGTCACTCTTGATTCATTGCCCATCCCGGTACACCGCCGGCGGCATTCATATAGAGTCATATTTTGCTCTAGTATCGAGTTGTAATCATTGAGTTGTAAATAAATAGAAGTGTGATGATCATCATTAATAGAGCATTGTCCCAAAAAAATATAAGAAAAAAGAAGAAAGGCCAAATAAAAAAAGGAAGGCCCAAAAAAAAGAAATAAAAAGGGACAATGCTACTATCCTTTTTGCACACTTGTGCATCAAAGTATCACCATGATCTTTATGATAGAGAGTCTCTTGTTTTGTCATTTTCATATATTAGTGGGAATTTTACACTATAGAACTTGGCTTGTATATTCCAACAATGGGCTTCCTCAAATTCCCTAGGTCTCCGTGAGCAAGGAAGTTGGATGCACACCCACTTAGTTTCTTTTGTTGAGCTTTCATACATTTATAGCTCAAGTGCATGCGTTGTATGGTAATCCCTACTCCTTGCATTGACATCAATTGATGGGTATCTCCCTAGCCCGTTTATTAGCCGCGTCAATGTGAGACTTTCTCCTTTTTTGTCTTCTCCACATAACCCCCATCATTATATTCTATTCCACCCATAGTGCTATATCCATGGCTCACGCTCATATATTCCGTGAAAGTTGAAAAAAGTTTGAGATTACTAAAGTATGAGACAATTGCTTGGCTTGTCATCGGGGTTGTGCATGATGAGAGCATTCTTGTGTGACGAAAATGGAGCATGACCAAACTATATGATTTTGTAGGGATGAACTTTCTTTGGCCATGTTATTTTGAGAAGACATGATTGCTTAGTTAGTATGCTTGAAGTATTATTATTTTTATGTCAATATTAAACTTTTATCTTGAATCTTTCGGATCTGAACATTCATGCCACAATAAAGAAGATTACATTGAAGAATATGCTAGGTAGCATTCCACATCAAAAATTCCGTTTTTACATTTACCTACTCGAGGACGAGCAGGAATTAAGCTTGGGGATGCTTGATACGTCTCCAACGTATCTATAATTTTTGATTGTTCCATGCTATTATATTATCTGTTTTGGATGTTTAATGGGCTTTCTTCCACAGTTGATATGTTTATCTGTAAGTGCACAGCATAAAAACATATAGTTAACTGCCGGCACACCGAATGCTAACTGAGCATGGACAAACAATGAATTAACATCCAACTTTTTTGACTAGATACCACAAAATAAGGGGAACAGTTAACTGTTGCACACTCCAATCCTAACTGAGCATGTGCAAAAAAGTTTTTCTAGTGCTCAAATTTTGTTTGATAGCACGGGCAAACAGGGGGAAACAGTTAATTACATTAACTAGTACTAGTATATAGAAGACCATTTTCGGCAGTTATGTTGTAACACCCAGCATGGTCAAATCATTAAGCAGTTATGCAGAGAGAAGATAGCAGTTATGTAAATGTAGCATAGCAGTTATGTTCATAGTTGAAGCAAAAAAGCACCTGAGCTGAATTAGAGAGAGGAGGTCACCGTCGTCCAGCAGCTCCACATTGCGTGTGAAAAGCGCCGAGTACGTTCATCTGCGACAGAGGCACCTTCCGCTTGTTGCCCGGAGCTTCAGAATGGATGACTGAGAAGTTTTTGACGCGAGACAGTCGGGATGCTAGCGGAATTGTACCAAATCAATATGTTGATTTCGTCGGCTTCATCCTCGACGAGGGGCCAACAGTTGCAGTAGTCTTCTCACTTTATTCCATCTGGGGTGAAACTTGTGCGCCGCTGCCATCGCGCACTCCCTCGCTCCGGCTGCCGCCGTCGCTCCCTGGCGTGAGGCGGGGAGAAGCTACAGGTTAACCGGGGCGAAACTTGTGCGCCGCTGCCGCCGCGCACCCTCTCGCTTCGCTGCCGCCATCGCTCGCTTGCGCGGCGCAAGGAGAAGCTACAGGTTAACCGAGGCAAAATTGGTCGCCCTGCCGCCGCGCACCCCCTTGCTCCGCTGCCGTCGTCGCTCGCTTGCGCAAGGCAAGGAGAAGCTACAGGTTAACCAGGGCGAAGCCGCCACCTCCGTCGCCCGCTCCCTTTCTCCGGCTGCCGCCGTCGCTAGTGGGCGCCGTCTCCTACCTGCAGCTACCAGTGGTCGGTCAGGTGGTTGGTGGATCGAGATCTGTCAACGATTTTGATTCAGCCGGTCTATTCTGCTAATATTAGCAGAGTAACTATTTTGATAACACTTCCGCACTTGACGCTCAACAGAAGTGAACTGCATCCTCTTTACGATGGGCACTGCACTGCTTCACAGTTGAACTGCTTCATTTTCTAGCGATCCGCCCGCGTTTTCTCTATGGAATCGGGTGTTGCGGGATGATTTAATTTGTTTCTGGATATCATTTGACCTTTGTTCTTTGTAATTTACATGAAAAGCGACTAGAATCTTTGCAAATCGAGCGATTTGGCGGACGAGCTTTCTCTGTTCGTTCGTGTTCGCATCGGATGCGACTTTTTCGTGCTCAGATGTTGTTTGTTAGTAGGAATTATTTGATTGCGTTCTTTTTAATCGGTCTTTTACTATACAATTTCTCTAATTTTTAGGAGTTAGTTTTCAATTTCTACGAAATCGATTGTCTGAGCGTGTGAGCTTCGTCCGCTTGTTTGTTCTTGTTGTTTTTTTTGGATTTTGTATGTTGATTCGTTTTGAATCTTGTAATTACTTTCTCCTTTTGGTTTGAATTCACTGTATTGCGCCTGTAATGTTCGTCTTTTTGGTGTGCAGTTTTAAAGAATAGATCATGCTGTTCATCGCAGTGGTAGTGGGTTCGATGTTTTTTTTGGTGTGTAATTCTTCAATTTTGAGTGGTTGCGCAATGTTTTGGCCACTTATCGAATTTTGAGTGGTATTGGCACCTCTGTTAGTCTCCTACATGTCTGGACATGTATTACTTTGATTTTATTGTTGCAGTTTTGGCATATGTTTCTAGTGTGCTGCATTTTGTTAAGTAGTGGACTTCAATGTAACTGTATTATAGTGGGCAAGATAGCTTATGCAAATGCCCACAGGGCACCCTTACTTCACTTTTTTATTTTGCATCTCTCATTAAAGAGGGAGGGAAGGCATATAGGAATTTTTTTTTCACTACTCCCGATCGATAAAGATAAAGAAAGACACACATACGATATGTGGATTTACGCTCTATCACACATAAACCTCCTTATATCTTCCTCAAAACAGCCACCATACCTACCTATTATGGCATTTCCATAGCCATTCCGAGATATATTGCCATGCAACTTTCCACCGTTCTGTTTATTATGACGCGCTTCATCATTGTCATATTTCCTTGCATGATCATGTAGTTGACATCGTATTTGTGGCAAACCCACCATGCATATTATTTCATACATGTCACTCTTGATTCATTGCCCATCCCGGTACACCGCCGGCGGCATTCATATAGAGTCATATTTTGCTCTAGTATCGAGTTGTAATCATTGAGTTGTAAATAAATAGAAGTGTGATGATCATCATTAATAGAGCATTGTCCCAAAAAAATATAAGAAAAAAGAAGAAAGGCCAAATAAAAAAAGGAAGGCCCAAAAAAAAGAAATAAAAAGGGACAATGCTACTATCCTTTTTGCACACTTGTGCATCAAAGTATCACCATGATCTTTATGATAGAGAGTCTCTTGTTTTGTCATTTTCATATATTAGTGGGAATTTTACACTATAGAACTTGGCTTGTATATTCCAACAATGGGCTTCCTCAAATTCCCTAGGTCTCCGTGAGCAAGGAAGTTGGATGCACACCCACTTAGTTTCTTTTGTTGAGCTTTCATACATTTATAGCTCAAGTGCATGCGTTGTATGGTAATCCCTACTCCTTGCATTGACATCAATTGATGGGTATCTCCCTAGCCCGTTTATTAGCCGCGTCAATGTGAGACTTTCTCCTTTTTTGTCTTCTCCACATAACCCCCATCATTATATTCTATTCCACCCATAGTGCTATATCCATGGCTCACGCTCATATATTCCGTGAAAGTTGAAAAAAGTTTGAGATTACTAAAGTATGAGACAATTGCTTGGCTTGTCATCGGGGTTGTGCATGATGAGAGCATTCTTGTGTGACGAAAATGGAGCATGACCAAACTATATGATTTTGTAGGGATGAACTTTCTTTGGCCATGTTATTTTGAGAAGACATGATTGCTTAGTTAGTATGCTTGAAGTATTATTATTTTTATGTCAATATTAAACTTTTATCTTGAATCTTTCGGATCTGAACATTCATGCCACAATAAAGAAGATTACATTGAAGAATATGCTAGGTAGCATTCCACATCAAAAATTCTGTTTTTACATTTACCTACTCGAGGACGAGCAGGAATTAAGCTTGGGGATGCTTGATACGTCTCCAACGTATCTATAATTTTTGATTGTTCCATGCTATTATATTATCTGTTTTGGATGTTTAATGGGCTTTATTATACACTTTTATATTATTTTCGGGACTAACCTACTAACCCAAGGCCCAGTGCAAATTGCTGTTTTTTTGCCTATTTCAGTGTTTCGCAGAAAAGGAATATCAAACGGAATCCAAACAGAATGAAACCTTCGGGAGAGTGATTTTTGGAACAAACGTGATCCAGAGGACTTGGAGTGGACGTCAAGAAAGGAACATGGAGGCCACGAGCCAGGGAGGCACCTGCCCCCCTGGGCGCGCCCCCCACCCTCATGGGCCCCTCGCAGCTCCACCGACCTACTTCTTCCTCCTATATATACTCATATACCCCGAAAACATCCAGGAGCACCACGAAACCCTATTCCCACCATCGCAACCTTCTGTACCCGTGAGATCCCATCTTGGGGCCTTTTCCGACGCTCCGCCGGAGGGGGAATCGATCATGGAGGGCTTCCACATCAACACCATAGCCTCTCCGATGATGTGTGAGTAGTTTACCTCAGACCTTCGGGTCCATAGTTATTAGCTAGATGTCTTCTTCTCTCTCTTTGGATCTCAATACAAAGTTCTCCTCGATCTTCTTGGAGATCTATGCTACCTCTTGAGCACTGCATTGGTTTTCCCTTGAAGAGGAAAGGGTGATGCAGTAAAGTAGCGTAAGTATTTCCCTCAGTTTTTGAGAACCAAGGTATCAATCCAGTAGGAGGCCACGCTCAAGTCCCTCGCACCTACACAAACAAATAAAAACCTCGCAACCAATGCAATAAAGGGGTTGTCAATCCCTTCACGGTCACTTACGAAAGTGAGATCTGATAGATATGATAAGATAATATTTTTGGTATTTTTATAATAAATATGCAAAGTAAAATAAAAGGCAATAAAAATAGCTAAGTGTTGGAAGATTAATATGATGGAAAATACACCCCGGGGCCATAGGTTTCACTAGTGGCTTCTCTCAAGAGCATAAGTATTACGGTGGGTGAACAAATTACTGTTGAGCAATTGATAGAATTGACCATAGTTATGAGAATATCTAGGTATGATCATGTATATAGGCATCACGTCCGTGACTAGTAGACCAACTCCTGCCTGCATCTACTACTATTACTCCACACATCGACCGCTATCCAGCATGCATCTAGAGTATTAAGTTCAAAAGAACGGAGTAATGCTTTAAGTAAGATGACATGATGTAGAGGTATAAACTCATGCAATATGATATAAACCCCATCTTGTTATCCTCGAGGGCAACAATACAATACGTGCCTTGCTGCCCCTGCTGTCACTGGGAAAGGACACCGCAAGATTGAACCCAAAGCTAAGCACTTCTCCCATTGCAAGAAAGATCAATCTAGTAGGCCAAACCAAACTGATAATTCGAAGAGACTTGCAAAGATAACCAATCATACATAAAAGAATTCAGAGAAGATTCAAATATTGTTCATAGATAAACTTGATCATAAACCCACAATTCATCGGTCTCAACAAACACACCGCAAAAGAAGATTACATCGAATAGATCTCCACGAGAATCGTGGAGAACTTTGTATTGAGATCCAAAGAGAGAGAAGAAGCCATCTACCTAAAAACTATGGACCCGAAGGTCTGAGGTAAACTACTCACACATCATCGGAGAGGCTATGGTGTTGATGTAGAAGCCCTCCGTGATCAACGCCCCCTCCAGCAATACACCGGAAAAGGCCACAAGATGGGATCTCACGAGTACAGAAGGTTGCGGCGGTGGAATTAGGTTTTCGTGGATGCTTCTGTTGCTTTGGGGGTACGTAGGTATATATAGGAGGAAGAAGTATGTCGGTGGAGCAACATGGGCCCCACGAGAGTGGAGGGCGCGCCCAGGGGGGTAGGCGCGCCCCTGCCTCGTGCTCTCCTGGCTGATTTCTTGACGTAGACTCCAAGTTCTCTGGATCACGTTTGTTCCAAAAATCACGTTCCCGAAGGTTTCATTCCGTTTGGACTCCGTTTGATATTCTTTTTCTGCGAAACTCTGAAATAGGCAAAAAATAGCAATTTGGGCTGGGCCTCCGGTTAATAGGTTAGTCCGAAAAATAATATAAAAGTGTATAACAAAGCCCATTAATCATCCAAAACAGAATATAATATAGCATGAAGCAATCAAAAATTATAGATACGTTGGAGACGTATCAATCTATTCGATGTAACTCTTTTTGCGGTGTGTTTGTCGAGATCCGATGAATTGTGGGTTTATGATCAAGATTATCTATGAACAATATTTGAATCTCCTCTTAATTCTTTTATGTATGATTTGTTATCTTTGCAAGTCTCTTCGAATTATCAGTTTGGTTTGGCCTACTAGATTGATCTTTCTTGTAATGGGAGAAGTGCTTAGCTTTGGGTTCAATCATGCGGTGCTCGATCCCAATGACAGAAGGGGAAACGACACATATTGTATTGTTGCCATCGAGGATAAAAAGATGGGGTTTATATCATATTGCTTGAGTTTATCCCTCTACATCATGTCATCTTGCCTAATGCGTTCCTCTGTTCTTATGAACTTAATACTCTAGATGCATGTTGGATAGCGGTCAATGTGTGGAGTAATAGTAGTAGATGCAGAATCGTTTCGGTCTACTTGTCGCGGACATGATGCCTATATACATGATCATTCCTAGATATTCTCATAATTATGCACTATTCTATCAATTGCTCGGCAGCAATTTGTTCACCCACCGTAATACTTATGCTATCTTGAGAGAAGCCACTAGTGAAACCTATGGCCCCCGGGTCTATTTTCCATCATATTAATCTCCCGTCAACTAGCTATTTCTATCGCCGTTTATTTTGCAATCTTTGCTTTCAATCTTTATCATAAAAATACCAAAAATATTATCTTATCATCTCTATCAGATCTCACTTTTGCAAGTGGCCGTGAAGGGATTGGCAACCCATTATCGCGTTGGTTGCAAGGTTCTTATTTGTTTGCGTAGGTACGAGGGACTTGCGTGTGGCCTCCTACTGGATTGATACCTTGGTTCTCAAAAACTGAGGGAAATACTTACGCTACTTTGCTGCATCACCCTTTCCTCTTCAAGGGAAAATCAACGCATGCTCAAGAGGTAGCAGCCATCTCGGAAACTTCCCTCTGGGAGGGGGAAATCAAAGCCATCGACATCACCAACGATCCTCTCATCATGGGAGGACCAATCTTCCTCAACATATTCACCAGCACCATCTCATCTCAAACCCTAGTTCATCGCTTGTATTCAATCTTTGTCTCAAAACCTCAGATTGGTACCTGT
The DNA here is from genome assembly GCF_018294505.1 of Triticum aestivum. Lineage (NCBI taxonomy): Eukaryota > Viridiplantae > Streptophyta > Magnoliopsida > Poales > Poaceae > Triticum > Triticum aestivum. The sequence continues at coordinate 221,171,993 of NC_057802.1, forward strand.
GGGTTGCTAGTAGTGTTGATTACATCTTGCAGTTGATGCTAGCTGGTTTATTTGGTGGAAGATTATATGTTCAGATCATTAATGATATTCAATACCCCTCTGATCTTGAACATGAATATGATTTTTAAGTAGTTACTTTTGTTCTTGAGGACATGGGAGAAGTCTGGTTATAAGTAATCCTGTGAATTTTGTATTCGTTCGATATTTTGATGATATGTATGTTGTTGCTTCCTTTAGTGGTATCATGTGAACGTCGACTACATGAAACTTCACCATACTTGTTCCTAAGGGAAGGCATTGTGGAGTAGTAATTAGATGATGGGTTGCTAGAGTGACAGAAGCTTAAACCCTAGTTTATGCGCTATTCCGTAAGGGGCTGATTTGGATCCATATGTTTCATGTTATGGTTATATTTATCTTAATTCTTCGT
>NC_057802.1:221172753-221205407 GCF_018294505.1 Triticum aestivum
GAATCAAATAAACATGTTGAAAGTTACTATATGAATTCCCATGTGTCCGCAACAACGCTTTGCTTGCTATAAGAGAAAGTTCTAGCCTGTACTTGCTATAAAAAGGACTAGTCTACCTTGCTGCACCTTTGTTACTATTGTTACTTGTCACTTGTTATGAATTATCTTGTGATCAAACTAACTGGTACCGATAATTGCAATGCTTGTAGAAAATACCTTGCTGAAAACCACTTGTCATTTCCTTCTGCTCCTCATTAGGTGCAACACCCTCACTGATCAAAAACACTAAGCCGCATGCACTAGGTTGCATGACCAACACGCTTCAAGACCAATGCGCTGCACAATAAACAAACAATTTGACCTATGCCCCCTTCAATATGTGTATGAAAATTTAAAGAGCCGAAGGCGAGCAGGAGCCGTGTTCCAGTGGCGCCGTAATATTATATAAAGTTCATGTTTCTTACATGAAAGCTTACATTTGATAGTGTTGGCCTCTCTTGTGCATATGATGATTGTGCCACTAGTCTATGTACAACTGTGCCTCTCTAACTGAACTAGTCACAAAAACATTTTGAAGAACAAAGGCAGAACCATGCCTTTGCTGCATTCAAGACAGTGCCTCTAGAGGATTCGCACCCATGGATCTGGAGGCCACACGCCCGTGCCTCTTGGGACCTCACGCCTGTTAGTCTAGATGCCTCACACCAGTGGCTATCGAGGATTCCCACCCATGCCTCGGGTGGCCACACACCCGTGGCTCTAGAGAATTCACACATGTGCAAGCAGAGGATTCACTCCCGTGCTGATGGAAGTCGCATTCGCCATGCCTCTGGAGGCTCCACACCGTGCCTGACGCGCTGTCACGTCCAATATGTAGTTCTATCCTCAAGGAACTCGAAAGTCCCACTAAGGGTAGAAGCGCATATCGAAGACGCTTCACAAGGCGGATATCACTACAACATACCATGTACTGAACAGGTAAGAATACCATATAAAGGCTTACACTCACCACAGCTACAACATGAATACGTCAATATGTACATCATACATAGTAATCATCATACAAAAGAGCAGGATCCGACTATGGATGAAATCAAGCAAAAAAGAAGAACGACATCCACCCTCCTAATCCCAGGCTCCTGACCCGAAACCATCCTATGATTGTTGAAGAGGACGAATAAGAACTCCAAAAGCAAACAAGCATCGCTCTCACGTCAAGGCATTACTTTACCTGTACCTGCACCTGTTCTTGTACTAATATGTGAGCCATGGGGACTCATCAATCTCATTTTCGTGTGTATCAAAACTTGCAAAGCTTAATGGGCATGGAATGGTTAAGTGGTGAGGTTGCAGCAAACACTAAGAATTTGTATGTGGCTAGCTTACGAGTACAAGAATAAGAAGATTGAACTACATAGAATAGGGTGCAAATTAATATGATCAAGAAGTGACCCTGAACACCTACTTATGAGTCAAACATAACCCCACCGTGTTCTCCTCCCGAACTCCATCGAAAAGAGACGATCAAGGTTACACACACGGTTGGTGTATTTTATTTAGGTTTAGTGTCAAGTTCCCTAAAATTTGGTATTATAAATTTCCAAGTCGCCACATAACCGTTGGCACGGCTTTCCAAAAGATTTAACCCTGTAGGGGTGCTCCAAGTAGTCCATGATAAAATACCAGATGCATCTGATGGAAAACCATACACCATGATAACACGATGCTTACGATAAGGAATCCCGGTGGACAACCCGCTCGTCAAAGATAAAACTAAACCAGCAAGACCTCCTGAAGTGTCGACAATCCCGATACGAGCCACATATCTTGTTCTTAGTGTTGGGAAATGTAGCATGCAATTTGAAAAAAATTCCTACGCTCACGCAAGATCTATCTAGGAGATGCATAGCAACGAGAAGGGGAGAGTGTGCCCACGTACCCTCGTAGACCAAAAGCGGAAGCGTTTGACAACGTGGTTGATGTAGTCGAACTTCTTCTCGTTCCGACCGATCAAGCACCGAACGTACGGCACCTTCGAGTTCTGCACACGTTCAGCTCGATGAAGTCCCTCGAACTCTTGATCCAGCAAAGTATCGAGCGAGAGTTCCATCAGCATGTTGGCGTGGTGACAGTGATGGTGAAGTGATCCGCGCAGGGCTTCGCCTAAGCACTACGAAAATATGACCGGAGGCGTAAACTGTGGAGGGGGGCGCTGCACACGGCTAACAATTGTTGGTGTGTGTTCTAGGCACCCCCTCCCCACATATATATAGGTGGGAGGGGGAGGGGGACAACCAAGGGGCGCCCCAAGTAGGAGGAATCCTACCTGGGGGCCTTCTCCCCCTTACCATATCCACCGGAGGGGGGAGGAAAGAAGAGGGAGGAGGGAAGGAAGGGGGAGGTCGAATCCCTCCCCTTCCCTCCCTCTTCCCCCCTTTCCTTCCTCCTAAGGTGCAGCCCGTATTGGGGCGCAGCAGCCCCTGCGGGCTGCTGCATTTCCCCTCTTGGCCCATTGGGCCCATATCTTTGCCGGGGGTGCCCGAAACCCCTTCCCTTAACCCGATATGTACCCGGTACTCTGCGGAACACTTCCGGTGTCCGAATACTATCGTCCTATATATCAATCTTTACCTCTCGACCATTTCGATACTCCACATCATGTCCATGATCTCATCCGGGACTCCGAACGTTAAGCGTGCGGACCCTACGGGTTCTAGAAATATGTAGACATGACCGAGACAACTCTCAGGTCAATAACCAATAGCGGAACCTGGGTGCTCATATTGGTTCCCACATATTCTACAAAGATCATTATCAGTCGTACCATAATGACAACATACGTTATTCCCTTTGTCATTGGTATGTTACTTCCCCGAGATTCGATCATCGGTATCTTCATACTTAGTTCAATCTCGTTACCAGCAAGTCTCTTTACTCATTCCGTAATACATCATCCCACAACTAACTCATTAGTCACATTGCTTAGAAGGCTTCTTATGATGTGTATCACCGAGAGGGCCCAGAGATACCTCTCCGATACTCGGAGTGACACATCCTAATCTCGGTCTATGCCAACCCAACAAAGACCTTCGGAGATACCTGTAAAGCATCTTTATAATCACCCAGTTACGTTGTGACGTTTGATAGCTGTGACGCCCCCGATTCAATCGTACACTAATCATGCACGCAAACGTGTACGATCAAGATCAGGGACTCATGGGAAGATATCACAACACAACTGTCGGGACCCCGATTCCAAGTCACACCGATCTAGCCTGTAACACCTCATATCACTTTGCGGCCTCACGCACGGTACCCCGCACGGGTGTCGCCTTACCATGGCCCGGGACCGTTTGCGCCTTTTGGCTCACGTATATGACAATGTCGCTAGCATCCATATGACAGAGAACCCGGGCCGACATGGCTAGTCGTGAACCCAAAGCGGCACTAACGTATGGGGACAGGCATACCTGAATCAACATCGAACGTGTCGGTCAGCAGCGTGCGAATCCGGGCTGTAGCACTGGGCTAACAGGACTCCGGGAACCCGGGCTGTAGCAGGCTAGGCAGGACTCCGGATGTCACCGCGTGACATTTCCCCGAAGGGACAGACACAGGAACGATATGAAACACATGCCGGCCAGTCAAGTGTTCCGGAGCAGTAGTGCTGGGCTAGCAGGACTCCGGTGAACCGGGCTGTAGCGGACTACTATGGCTCATGGGAGCACAAGACTACATTTCCCCATAGGAGAGGCTACCAAGGATAAACAACTAGGTTGTCGGATCCCACACATACCAAGCATTTCAATCATACACACAATATGCTCGATATGTGCAAATACAACATGGCATCACAACAAGACTCTACGACTCAGAGTATTTATTCATTAGGCTCCGAAGAGCCAGATATTACAAACATGGGTCTCATGACCCAACATTCAGAGCATACAAGTCAAAGCACATGCGGAAGCTTAACATGTCTGAGTACAGACATCTACAAATGAAAAAGGCTGAGAAGCCTGACTATCTACCAGTTCCTGCCGAGGGCACAAGATCGTAGCTGAGGTATCAAGCTAAACGTCGAAGTCCACACGAAACTACTAGCGAGACTGGCGTCTCTCTGCAAAACATAAAATAGGCAAACGTGAGTACAAATGTACCCAGCAAGACTTACATCAGAACTAGCTACATATGCATCGGTATCAACAAAGGGGGGTGGTGGAGTTTAACTGCAGCAAGCCAGCTTTGACTTGGTGGCTATCCTAACTACGACTGCAAGCAACTCTTTTGAGGTGGCGCACACGAGTCCACCTAATCACCATATCAATACTCCACTATGGATCCGCTCCCGTCTCCCTACGAGAACGCCATCCATAGCACTCACGCTTATCTTGCGCATTTTAGAGTATCCACTTTCACTTGTCTATGAACTGTTATAGGCAACCCAGAAGTCCATTTCCGCGGACACGGCTATTCGAATAGATGATGTTAACCCTGCAGGGGTGTACTTCGTCACACACGCTCTCGCCACTTACCACCATGTACACGTCGTGTACCTCAGCAACCTTCAAGCGGAAGCCTGGCGAGGGAGTCGGCCACAGCCTACCTAAACACTCAAGTCTCTAGTCCAGGTTTATCGCCTATTCAGGTTCCAACCGCAGGGAGTCCGGCCGAGGTTTCCACATACGGCCCCGAACGATGTGTGCAGGGTTCCCGAGACACCAAACGGGCGCCCGGTACACCGTGCCACGTGCCTACCGCATCACAACCCACCCCTCGGTCAGCGCTGTCCACGGCCTCCAGCATACTACTAACACCAGAAACTACTTGCAACTCCTGGACAGAGGACAAGGGTGATTAAGAAGCCGAGAGGGTCCATTGGTTTCAGGCCCAATGCGTGGTAGTAACTGTATCATGGATCACAAACACAGAACTCAGTTCCTGAGGACGGCTTCAATGAGACAACCCACCATGTACTCCTACATGGCCTCTCACCGCTACCTTTACCAAATCGTGTTCACACACTTAGCTCACACACAGTAGGACATGTTCATCACCATTCCAATTCATCCCCGACGAATCAGACCCGACTCAACTCTAAGCAGTAGCAGGCATGACAAACAAGCATGAATGAGTAGGCACATCAGGGCTCAAACAACTCCTACTCATTCTAGTGGGTTTCATCTATTTACTGTGGCAATGACAGGTCATGCAGAGGAAAAGGGGTTCAACTACCGCAGCATGTAACAGTTTAATCGATTGTCCTAATGCAGTAGAAGAGAGCAGGAGCGAGAGAATGGGATTGTATCGGAATGAACAAGGGGGTTTTGCTTGCCTGGCACTTCTGAAGATATTATAGTTCTTCATCGGTGTCATCGATCACGTCGTCGGAATCACGGCTATCGAGAGGGGACAATCACCGGCAAACAAGGAAGAGCACAATCAATGCAATGCAACAATTATCATGCATGATTATGACATGGCAATATGACATGATTTGGCCTAATGCAACTAGCAACAGAAAGGTTTGGGTTGATTTGAACTCAAGGTTCAAATTCAAATTCAAACTATGAATTCAAATAGTGCATTATCATGTTTTCACCTATACAGCAGGTATAACTTAATTTGACATGCATGAAAATGATACAGATGGATAGATTGCATTTTTCTGATAATTTTTCATATATAAATTATTTCATTCTGAGCTACGGTTGATTTTATATGATTTTTAGAAGTTTATACTATTTTCTGGAATTTCCTGAATAAAAATAAATCCAGAAAATGTAATACTGCATTAGCCTGACGTCATCACTGCGTCAGCGAGTCAACGGGCTGACCAGGGTCAAACCTGACCCGTGGGACCTGCCTGTCAGTCTCTCAGTGCCTTACTAAGTTTAGGTTTAAACTAAACTAACTTTTAACAGGGGCTGGCCCCACACGTCAGTGGGTCAGGGGGGAAGTCAAACCCCGGTCAAGCAGGGTCAAACCCACCGGCGTCGTGACGCCGGCAAGGCCAGACGCGGCGGGGCACTCGGGCGCGGGCTGTGGTGCCCCGTTCGCAGCGTGGCTGGGCTCGTTCGAGAGCCCAGACCAGCGCGCGTCGGGCGGTGGCGCCAGTCGGGCCTGGGGTGGCCGGAGGCGATGGCGAGGAGCTCGACCGCGGCGGCCGGAGCTCGGGCGCACTCGGGAACGGGGCTGCGGTGGCCGTGGAGTGGCGTGCTTAGCTCCTACAGCACCTACGCGGCGCGGTGAGTACGTGGGTGTGCTCGGTTGGGAGCTATGACGACTGTGGCCACGGCGGCGAGAAGCTCGGGCGGCGGCGTGGTTCGGTGCTCGTGGGGAACGGTGCTACGGCAACCAAACGGGGAGCAGGGTTAGGGGGGAAATGACCGGGTGCTCACCGCGGTCACGAAGAGGTTCTCGGCGAGCTCGGGGAGGCACGGACGGCGTCGGAATTTGGCGGCGGCGATGCACGGCCGTGCGCGGAGACGACGGGTCGATGGCGAGGCGACAGGGCGTCCGGCGATGCTCGCGTTGAGGGGGAGCTTCAAGGCGTCGAGGCGGAGCTCGTGGACTCATCGGCGGGGCGAGGGGTGGCTGGTGGCCACGGCAACGGCGACGGTGGCGACGGCTCCGTTCGGTGGTGCTGCGGGGAGAGAGACAGGGGAGGGGAGGGAGTGCAGCGAGTGAGGGAGAAGTGAGAGGGGGTCGGGGAGGGTCGTGGCACTCGTGGAGGCGTCCAGAAGCGGCGGAAGCAGGAGGTGGCCTCGCGCGCGGCGACCACACGCCCGGCGTCCCTCTGGCGTCCTTCTGGCGCGAGGTGGGAGACGGTGGCGGCTCTGGTGGGCTGGGCCAGCTCCTGGGCCGTGGTGGGGCGCCAGGTATGTCCAGGTGAGGGGCCCAGTGGCCTTCTCTCTCTCTCTTACTTAATTGTTTCTGTTTTCTAGTTTAATTTGTTTTGTTTTGATTTAGTAAAATACTAAACCATTTTATAAAATCCTGGAAATAATTAGGGGTACTGTCTGAATCATTCCAGTGACCCATAACAATTTCCAACATTTTTGGAGCACCTAAAATGTATATAGCATTTAAATAGCTCCAATTCAAATATGTTTGAATTAATTTCAAAGACCATAAATGCCTTGGAAAAATGTGCGTGACCTCTGGTAAAGGTTTTAACCCTTTTCCATAAATAATGAACATTTTTGAAGGGCATTTTGGGTTTAATGAAAATATTTTTATTTTGAACCTAGTTGAATTCATTTGGTGCTAGGGTTTGGTCATCCCCAATTCAAATTCATTTGAATTAGACATGATGACATGAATGCTTTCATGCAACTAACTACAAGCAATTCTAGGGCTGTGACAACAACTCTAAAACATAAATAAGTCATACAAGCATCATAATACAAGCAAGGGGCCTCGAGGGCTCGAATACAAGTGCTCAATCATAGACGAGTCAGCGGAAGCAACAATATCTGAGAACAGACATAAGTAAACAAGTTTGCCTTAAGAACGCTAGCACAAACTGGGATACAGATCGAAAGAGGCGCAGGCCTCCTGCCTGGGATCCTCCTAAACTACTCCTGGTCGTCGTCAGCGGCCTGCACGTAGTAGTAGGCACCTCCGGTGTAGTAGGAGCCATGATCGACGGTGGCGTCTGGCTCCTGGGCTCCAGCATCTGGTTGCGACAACTAGGTAGAATGGAAAGGGGAAAAAGAGGGAGAAAAGCAACCGTGAGTACTCATCCAAAGTACTCGCAAGCAAGGATCTACACTACATATGCATGGGTATATGTGTAAAGAGGCAATATCGATGGACTGAACTGCAGAATGCCAGAATAAGAGGGGGATAGCTAGTCCTGTCGAAGACTACACTTCTGGCAGCCTCCATCTTGCAGCATGTAGAAGAGAGTAGATTGAAGTTCACCAAGTAGCACCGTATAGCATACTCCTACCCGTCGATCCTCTCCTCGTCGACCTGTGAGAGAGAGATCACCGGGTTGTATCTGGCACTTGGAAGGGTGTGTTTTATTAAGTATCCGGTTCTAGTTGTCATAAGGTCAAGGTACAACTCCAAGTCATCCTATTACCGAAGATCACGGCTATTCGAATAGATAAACTTCCCTGCAGGGGTGCACCACATTACCCGACACGCTCGATCCCTCTGGCCGGGCACACTTTCCTGGGTCATGTCCGGCCTCGGAAGATCAACATGTCGCAGCCCCACCTAGGCTCAACAGAGAGGTCTGCACGCCGGTCTAAATCCTATGCGCGCAGGGGTCTAGGCCCATCGCCCATTGCACACCTGCACATTGCGTACGCGGCCGGAAGCAGACCTAGCCTAGTAGGCGTTCTAGTCCAATCCGGCGCGCGCTGCTCAGTCGCTGACGTCAAAAAGAGCTTCGGCTGATACGACGACGTCGGTTGCCCATATCTTGTCCCACGTGGCGGTTAGTGCGTATAAGGTCAACGACCCAACTCAGATCAAATACCAAGATCTCGTTAAGCGTGTTATTAAAGTAACCGCGGACGCCGACCAGTGCCAGGCCCACCTCTCTCCTAGGTGGTCTCAACCTGCGCTGTCGCTCCACCACAAAGTAACAATCGGGGGCCGTTGGGAACCCAGGCCCACCTCTACCGGGATGAAGCCACCTGCCCCTTTAGCCCCCATCTCCGAACAGTATCATAAGTAATGTAACAGTATAAAATATATAACATATGCCCGTGATCACCTCCCGAAGTGATCACGGCCCAGTAGTATAGCATGGCAGACGGACAAGAGTGTAGGGCCACTGATGGAACACTAGCATCCTATACTAAGCAGTAGGATAGCAGGTAAGGGTAACAACTGTAGCAACAATGACAGGCTATGCATCAGAATAGGATTAACAAAAAGCAGTAACATGCTACACTTCTCTAATGCAAGCAGTAGAGAGAAGGAATAGGTGATATCTGGTGATCAAGGGGGGGCTTGCCTAGTTGCCCTGGCAAGAAGGAGGGGTCGTCAACACCGTAGTCGATCGGGGTACCAGCAGCAGCGTCAGTCTCATAGTCTACCAGAGAGAAGAGGGGGAAGAAACAATGAATACAATTCATATCGATGCATGACATAAAAAGTAGCGGTGCCAGGTGTGCCCTAACGTGGTAGGAGGTGATACCGGTGAAGGGGGAAACATCCGGGAAGGTATTCCCAGTGTTTCACGTTTTCGGACAGATGAACCGGAGGGGGAAACTTGCGTGTTTGATATGCTAGGGATGTGTGGCGGATGAACGGCCTACGTATTCGGATTCGTCTCTTCGTTCTGAGAAACTTTCATGTACAAAGTATTTTCATCCTAGTTACGGATTATTTATTATGATTTTTCCAAGTTTTAGTAATATTCTGGAATCATTATTAATTCAAAATTAAATAGCCAAATGCTAGTTGCAGCCAGCTCTGCGTACACAGAAGTGTACCAGAGGCTGACAGGTGGGCCAGGGGTCCCAGTTGACCAGTCAACGTTTGAATGGTCAACAGGGGGTGGCGCCCCCCTATCATTGACTGTTTTACTAACCTAACAGATTAAATAGACTAATTAGGTTATTAGATTAACTAACACAGGTTAATTAAGTTAATTAACTCTTTAATTTTTTCTTTCTATTATATGTATTGTTAACGTTCTCAGGGGGCGGCCCCACATGTCAGGGGGGAACCGAGCGGCCAAAACGCACGCCCGCGCGGTGGTGCACGCCGGCAACCACCCGACGGGGCGGCGTACACCGATCTCGTCGCTCCGACGACCAAACGCCGCGTGGAGACGACCCATCGAACGGGCGCTGTGGCCCGAGCCGACCGGTGGCCGCGGTTTGAGCGGGAATGGACGGCAGGCGAGCCTACGCGGGCGCGGAGCAACGCGTGCGCGACGCTAGCAGTAGCAGCACGGCAGGTGCGAGGCGCTGGCAGAGGGAAAAGGGGAGGCCGTGGGCCTCACCAGCGATGGAGGGAAGCGGGGGCGACATGGCTCGAGGAGGCCGGTCGGCGATGAGGTCGAGGTCGCGAGGCGTCCGACGAGGTGGAGGTAGACGAGGGGCCGGCTCCAGCGACCGGGGATGGCGATGACGTCCTGGTGTCGGCGGGGTCGTGCCCGATCCAGAACGAGCAGAGAAGAAGACCAGCAGCGCGGTGGTTACCTCGCCGATGAACGGCAACTGCGTCCTGCCTGAGGAGCACCGGAGAGCCGCGGGGGAGCACTGGAGAGGAGAGGTTGCGAGGGGGGTTCGGGCACGAGGGCCCTCGCCGCTGAGTGTGTGGCGGCGCGAGGAAGATGGGGTGGGAATCGAGCGAGAGAGAGTGGGGGTCGGCGCAGGCTAGGGTTAAGAGGGAGTTAGGTGGGCCCTGGGCCAACTGGTCCGGCAGCTGGGCCGGTTGGTTCGGCGCCCGGAGGCCTAGTTGGGCCGAACGGCCCAGGAGGAGGGGGGGCCTTTTGTCTTTTGTTTTAGTTTTTTATTTTTCTTTTGTTTATTGTCTTTTACTGTTTTCTATTTATATTCCAATAAACTTAGTTTTATAAAATACCACAGTAGCACCTAAATTAGTGTTTCAAAACATACCCCTGCCACAAATAATTTGGCACATTAATTAATTAGCTTGTATTCATTTACTATCCTAAAAGCATTTAAATAATTGATTTAGCCCCTGTTTTATTCATTTTATAGTATTTGAATATTTTATAAAGGTGTGGTTTCTCCACCATGATTACCTATGCATTATTTGGTTCACTCCGAACATTTTAGTTTTAATTTTTGAAAAATTTTATTGTTTGCTTGATTTTGAATTTGAATCGGTTTCGAACTAACGTGAGATTAGCGATAGTAACAGAGGTGACGTGGCATCTTTAGCAGAGGTTCACTGTAGCTTAATTATCCGGGCGTCACAATTCTCCTCCACTACAAGAAATCTCGTCCCGAGATTTAAGAGGTAGACTAAGGGGGAAGGTCTGGTTACGATATTCTAACAGATCTTCTCGATCTTGGCTGCTCTTCTCGAAGAGGTCGATCCATTACATTGATGTCTTCATTTCTCTGCTTCAGGTCATCATGATGAAGTCATCATCCTTTCTTCGGAAATTTCATCGTACTTACGAAAGGAGAAGGGATAACTTCGGAAGAATGGACCTTACAAGGTTGGCTAACTCAGGGAATGTGGTAGAAAGTAACTCTCGAATTGAAACTTAAGAAAATATCGAGAGTAAATAAAGGAGGTATCGTGGGAAGTTTTGAGCGGGCAGGCAATCGTCTGGTGCCTGAAACAGGGTGTGAAAGGGGTTCAAAACAACGGGAATAAGTATTGTGCAGATCCTAGAATAGATCACTAGGAAGGTGACCCATGAATTACATACGAAGCCAAACGTGAGGATTGACTTTGGGAACAGGGGTGTACAGGAGAGTCAGGTTTCGATCATGGGACCTGTGGGTTATGGGCCCACCTTGTGGGTTAAAAGTAGAAAAGGCGCTGGCATCTTGCACGGTCACGATAGCAAGCCATGTCAGAGGATAGCCTATCAGTTATGTCGGCAACAATGTCGGTACCAAGGGCGAGGGACGAAGAGAACCACTTTCCTGCTCGTTGAACAAGGCGGACCAATAGGCAAAGTTCTCGTCCATCGGTGGCTACCGGAATGTCATCAACAATAGTAACAGGTTCTTGCTGACAGAATTGTACACCGAGGTGTTTACATAAGCAGGAGAATATTGCTGCTTAGATCGTATAGATCACAAGAAAGGTTCAAACAAACAATGGAAAGTAAAATATGATTATCATATTAAACAGAACAATGGAAAGGAAAATGTGTTAAAACACATATTTCAGGGGTATTTCCTTCCCAAGGACAAACAGAGCATGATATCCGCGACAGGATATAATGTAGAAAACCCTTTAGGTAAGGGGAGAGAAATTTCATGACATTACCCATACAACGGTGTTTAAATAATTGACAAAGGAAATTTAGCATGGTGCTTCAAAAGTTCTTATTCAAAATCGGAGTACAAGTGACATGCTTCTAGATAGCATTGACATGGTTTTCAAGCAAAGGTCGGACTTTGGATACACAAAGGATCCATCGGGATAAACTTATTAAACAAGGCATTCAATTTCCTCATGGAAAAATAGTTAACATTGTTAAAAAGGAAACTTTACCACTTGGTCCTCCGGTCAGGTGTGCATGACATCACCTTACCGGGTCATATGAGGATCAATGTTATAACTCTTGAAAATATGTTCTAACCATCATATCTGACCGAGATTCAGATCTGATTGGTGTCAAGATAACTCAGACACAGGATGAGAAGAAGAGGTGCAACACAATTGACGAGATGGCGTTGCAAGATTCTCGGGAAATGAACTATGAAGGCAAGTTCCGAATCATGAGTTCACCATTTAACCAAGGAGAGGATGAAGGGGTGGCTGATGAACTCAGTGACAATTCATTGAGATTTCCAAAAGATGGATCTCCACAATTAGGTGAACAAGGAGATAACAATTGTCAGATACAATGATACAATGCGGTATGCTCGAGGAAACATACCCAATTTAAACATTGGTTGAAAGGTGCACCTAAAATATGGGCTGGATCGCACGAACAATGTTAGAATGGTGACTTAATGAACAAAAGAATTTATAATGAAACTATCGATCATTCACTTCAAAGCAAATGGGGCTGCTAGAAGTTTCGAATTCACACATCATAGTTAAATTGTCGGTATTCCGGTTAGAAACAACACGGGGACCAAGAAATGAATAGAGATGGCGAGAAGTAATAGTATTTCAAGAAATGATGGGTGGAGCAATTCTCACAACATCCTTGACATCAAAGATGGTAATACTCCAAGGTAGAACACAACAGAAGCTGGATATCAAGGAACTCAAGGTACAACACAAAACACGAACAAGTTTGTGTCGGACGGAAGGCAATAATGTTGTCGATGATAACACAAATCATCGAGGGGCAAGGAAGGTATTTGTCATAATGAGTTTGATTGATATCTTGGAAGAGCTCTGAATGCTGATGATGATCACGACACATTTGTCGAGAGATTTCATGAAGATGTAATCGATCGGCGACGACATCAAGTCAAAGGAATGATGAGGCGAAAGGTTATTGGAACCAAGGGTATTACACAAACTCAAAATCAAGCTTGGTGTTCAAGGCAAAATGATACGACGAGGAAGATCGACATAAGGTTATCTCATCGTCCAAAATTGTGCTACGGGAAGAAGGACCAGGTAGCACACTTTAAAATTTTGGCACAATAATGAATATAGCCAATCAGGCTAGAAAAGACATGATGGAGTATTAAACTTGTAAGCATTGAAGATCTCTATTCCTCGTTGAATCGTAGTGCAGACTCGATTCCGTTATCGGTGTCCTTGAGTGTCTAACAACTCAAAACCCGAGGAAAAATTGGAATCGCTGAGAATAATAGTAGATGAAGAACTCATAAGGAATTATGTAGTTCCGTGATACTCTCGAGATACCAGAGGGGTAATACTCGATGACAAACCAAAGTAGAAGTTGGACTGGGGTATTGCTTTGCAGAAGACAAGTACTTCAACTTGTCCGAGAAATGGGATCAAAGAAGAACAATATGGTCGGAACCACAATTGTAAAGGACCAAATCCCGGATGTAAGATGAACTTATACCAAGGGGAAAATTTATTTTTAAGAGAAGCTTTCATGATAAGATCTACATCGTGTCTATGGGCATGAACACAAAGTTCAAGGTCGACTCCCACTTCTCCAATGCATAACCATTCACTCACTGCTCTGTTAAAGTTAACTGAGGTGAAGAATTACCTGGTGAATTACCAGAGGAGTATGACCCGTGAAATCTTTTGGGTTCACACAGATTAGGAAAGGCATTGATTCAACCCATCGGGGCATCTTAGGAACATATAGCACGAGCTTCAGGAGTAATGAACAATAGCTCGAAAGCAGAGCATGGTTGACCAAGGGAGAGGATACAGTTTACAAAAAACATTATGTATCAGGGAAAGAACTCACAAGGTGATCAAATGTGAAGGAAACTGTCGGATAACAATCCAACAATGGACTTGATGGTCAACAAAGGATCTGATGTGAGTATCGGTACTCAACCAGAAGAGGGAAGAATGCAAATGCAACAGCTTATGGAATCATCTAAATAATTCGAAGCTTCAATGCAAAGGAATTATGATTCCAGATCAAAGGATTAGAAGCAGATGCTCTGATCAAGGATGGATAAGTTGAATAGACTTAGGGGCACAATCGACGGCAATTTGATTGGTCAAGAACCAGGTCCTGTTCAAAATGACGTCTGAGCTGGAAGGATGAATTCTAGGATCTGATTGAGGATTGCGAACATTCGCAACATATCGAATCAAGTGACTCGAAATGATAGTGATAGAGGATGTCAATGGAGATTAATAGAAGTATGGAATTAACCATAATGCAGGAAGGCAAGGAAATCAAGAGCAATGGGCTGGTGAGGATTTTCAGAAAATCTAATGGTATTTCAAGGACTTAAGTGAAACACATGAACGGCTAGGGATGAGCAGATACTCGGCAAGTGCCAGGAATTATCCGTTGGGGTATTTATGTGGCTACTAACTGCAAGGCAGTAGGCACAAAGTATTCTCGGAATATTCAAAGTATTTCAGGGTATCTTGTAATAACAAGAACAATTGGAAGTGAAGCTATGGACGACAAGTGTATGTAGTTATCCATAAGAGTTTATCGATGGTCGGGAATAGCAAAAGCGGTGGGCACAAGGTCTCGAGAGAATACGGAAGAGTATCTTCGGAATCTTCTGGTGAAGCCGGCCATCATCTGGAATGAAGGAGCTCTCCGGGAGAAAGTATTTACGAGAACCTAGAGTCAGAATTAGTAAAATCATTTAACCCGAATAGAAGAATGATCAGAGTCCCAGAGTATAGACGAGGAATAAAAGATCCTAATACCACCCAAATGGCGACGTGGGCCCGTAAGCCACACATCCATGTTAGTAAAAGTTTTGCAATGACTAGACTCGACTTTGGCCAAGGAGTTGGAAAGGGGGATTCCTACAGGCAGTCAGCTCTGATACCAACTTGTGACGCCCCCGATTCAATCGTACACTAATCATGCACGCAAACATGTACGATCAAGATCAGGGACTCACGGGAAGATATCACAACACAACTCTAAAACATAAATAAGTCATACAAGCATCATAATACAAGCCAGGGGCCTCGAGGGCTCGAATACAAGTGCTCGATCATAGACGAGTCAGCGGAAGCAACAATATCTGAGAACAGACATAAGTAAACAAGTTTGCCTTAAGAAGGCTAGCACAAACTGGGATACAGATCGAAAGAGGCGCAGGCCTCCTACCTGGGATCCTAATAAACTACTCCTGGTCGTCGTCAGCGGCCTGCACGTAGTAGTAGGCACCTCCGGTGTAGTAGGAGTCATCATCGATGGTGGCGTCTGGCTCCTGGGCTCCAGCATCTGGTTGCGACAACCAGGTAGAATGGAAAGGGGGAAAAGAGGGAGAAAAGCAACCATGAGTACTCATCCAAAGTAATCGCAAGCAAGGATCTACACTACATATGCATGGGTATATGTGTAAAGAGGCAATATCGGTGGACTGAACTGCAGAATGCCAGAATAAGAGGGGGATAGCTAGTCCTGTTGAAGACTACGCTTCTGGCAGCCTCCATCTTGCAGCATGTAGAAGAGAGTAGATTGAAGTTCAGCAAGTAGCATCGTATAGCATACTCCTACCCGACGATCCTCTCCTTGTCGACCTGTGAGAGAGCGATCACCGGGTTGTATCTGGCACTTGGAAGGGTGTGTTTTATTAAGTATCCGGTTCTAGTTGTCATAAGGTCAAGGTACAACTCCAAGTCGTCCTGTTACCGAAGATCATGGCTATTCGAATAGATAAACTTCCCTGGAGGGGTGCACCACATTACCCGACATGCTCGATCCCTCTGGCCGGGCACACTTTCCTGGGCCATGTCCGGCCTCGGAAGATCAACACATCGCAGCCCCACCTAGGCTCAACAAAGAGGTCAACACGCCGGTCTAAATCCTATGCGCGCAGGGGTCAAGGCCCATCGCCAATTGCACAACTGCACGTTGCGTACGCGGCCGGAAGCAGACCTAGCCTAGCACGCGTTCCAGTCCAATCCGGCACGCACTGCTCAGTCGCTGACGTCAAAAAGAGCTTCGGTTGATACCACGACGCCGGTTGCCCATATCTTGTCCCACGTGGCGGTTAGTGCGTATAAGGTCAACGACCCAACTCAGATCAAATACCAAGATCTCATTAAGCGTGTTATTAAAGTAACCGCGAACGCCGACCTGGGCCAGGCCCACCTATCTCCTAGGTGGTCTCAACCTGCCCTGTCGCTCCACCACAAAGTAACAGTCGGAGGTCATCGGGAACCCAGGCCCACCTCTACCGGGATGGAGCCACCTGCCCCTTCAGCCCCCATCTCCGAACAGTATCATAAGTAATGTAACAGTATAAAGTATATAACATATGCCCGTGATCACCTCCCGAAGTGATCACGGCCCAGTAGTATAGCATGGCAAACGGACAAGAGTGTAGGGCCACTGATGGAACACTAGCATCCTATACTAGGCAGTAGGATAGTAGGTAAGGGTAACAACTGTAGCAACAATGACAGGCTATGCATCAGAATAGGATTAGCCGAAAGCAGTAACATGCTACACTACTCTAATGCAAGCAGTAGAGAGAAGGAATAGGCGATATCTGGTGATCAAAGGGGGGGGCTTGCCTGGTTGCCCTGGCAAGAAGGAGGGGTCGTCAACACCGTAGTCGATCGGGGTACCAGCAGCATCGTCAGTCTCATAGTATACCGGAGAGAAGAGGGGGAAGAAACAATGAATACAATGCATATCGATGCATGACATAACAAGTAGCAGTGCCAGGTGTGCCCTAACGCGGTAGGAGGTGATACCGGGGAAGGGGGGAAACATCCGGGAAGGTATTCCCGGTGTTTCACGTTTTCGAACATATGAACCAGAGGGGGAAAGTTGCATGTTTGATATGCTAGGGATGGGTGGCGGATGAACGGGCTACGCATTCGGATTCGTCTCGTCGTTCTGAGCAACTTTCATGTACAAAGTATTTTCATCCGAGTTACGGATTATTTATTATGATTTTTCCAAGTTTTAGTAATATTCTGGAATCATTATAAATTCGAAATTAAATAGCTAAATGCTAGGTGCACCCAGCTCTGCGTACAGAGAAGTGTACCAGAGGCTGACAGGTGGGCCAGGGGTCCCAGTTGACCAGTCAACGTTTGACTGGTCAACAGGGGGTGGGGCCCCCCCTATCATTGACTGTTTTACTAACCTAACAAATTAAATAGACTAATTAGGTTATTAGATTAACTAACACAGGTTAATTAAGTTAATTAACTCTTTAATTTATTTATTTTCTATTATATGTTTTGTTAATGTTCTCAGGGGGCGGCACCACAAGTCAGGGGGGAACCGAGCGGCCAAAACGCACGCCCGCGCGGTGGTGCACGCCGGCAACCACCCGACGGGGCGGCGTACACCGATCTCGTCGCTCCGGCGACCAAACGCCGCGCGGAGACGACCCACCGAACGGGCGCTGTGGCCCACGCCGACCGGTGGCCGCGGTTTGAGCGGGAATGGATGGCAGGCGAGCCTACGCGGGCGTGGAGCAACGCGTGCGCGACGCTAGCAGTAGCAGCACGGCAGGTGCGAGGTGCTGGCAGAGGGAAAAGGGGAGCCAGTGGGCCTCACCAGCGATGGAGGCAAGCGGGGGCGACATGGCTCGAGGAGGCCGGTCGGGGATGAGGTCGAGGTCGCGAGGTGTCCGGCGCGGTGGAGGTAGATGAGGGGGCGGCTCCGGCGACCGGGG
Source organism: Triticum aestivum (assembly GCF_018294505.1). Lineage (NCBI taxonomy): Eukaryota > Viridiplantae > Streptophyta > Magnoliopsida > Poales > Poaceae > Triticum > Triticum aestivum. The sequence continues at coordinate 221,190,675 of NC_057802.1, forward strand.
ACGGCGATGACGTCATGGCGTCGGCGGGGTCGTGCCCGATCCAGAACGAGTAGAGAAGAAGACCAGCGGCGTGGTGGTTGCCTCGCCGACGAATGGCAACTGCGTCCCGCCTGAGGAGCACCGAAGAGCCGCGGGGGAGCACTGGGGAGGAGAGGTTGCGAGGGGGGTTCGGGCACGAGGGCCCTCGCCGCTGAGTGTGTGGCGGCGCGAGGAAGATGGGGTGGGAATCGAGCGAGAGAGAGTGGGGGTCGGCGCAGGCTAGGGTTAAGAGGGAGTTAGGTGGTCCCTGGGCCAACTAGTCCGGCACCTGGGGTGGTTGGTTCGGCGGCCCGGAGGCCTAGTTGGGCCGAATGGCCCAGGAGGAGGGGGGGCCTTTTGTCTTTTGTTTTAGTTTTGATTTTTCTTTTGTTTATTGTCTTTTACTGTTTTCTGTTTATATTCTAATAAACTTAGTTTTATAAAATACCACAGTAGCACCTAAATTAGTGTTTCAAAACATACCACTACCACAAATATTTTGGCACTTTAATTAATTAGCTTGTATTCATTTACTATCCTAAAAGCATTTAAATTATTGATTTAGCCCCTGTTTTATTCATTTTATAGTATTTGAATATTTTATAAAGGTGTGGTTTCTCCACCATGATTACATATGCATTATTTGGTTCACTCCGAACATTTTAGTTTTAATTTTTGAAAACTTTTATTGTTGGCTTGATTTTGAATTTGAATCGGTTTCGAACTAACATGAGATTAGCAATAGTAACAGAGGTGACGTGGCATCTTTAGCAGAGGTTCACTGTAGCTTAATTATCCGGGTGTCACAATAGCACGTAAGGTATTCCTCCGTATTCGGGAGTTGCATAATCTCATAGTTGAAGGAATATGTATTTAACAAGATGAAAGCAATAGCAATAAAACTGAACGATCAATATGCTAAGCTAACAGATGGGTCTTTTCCATCAGATCATTCTCCTAATGATGTGATCTCGTTCATCAAATGACAACACATGTCTATGGTTAGGAAACTTAACCATCTTTGATTAACAAGCTAGTCTAGTAGAGGGTTACTAGGGACACGTTGTTCTGTCTATGTATCCACACATGTATCAAGTTTCCGGTTAATACTATTCTAGCATGAATAATAAACATTTATCATAATATAAGTAAATATAAAATAACAACTTTATTATTGCCTCTAGGGCATATTTCCTCCAGTCTCCCACTTGCACTAGAGTCAATAATATACTTCACGGCGCCATGTGATTTAAAACCAATAGTTCACATCTTTATGTGATTAACACCCATAGTTCACATCGCCATGTGACCAACACCCAAAAGGGTTTACTAGATTCGATAATCTAGTTCACATCGCTATGTGATTAACACCCAAAGAGTACTAAGGTGTGATCATGTTTTGCTTGTGAGAGACGTTTAGTTAACGGGTCTGCCACATTCAGATCCGTATGTATTTTGCAAATTTCTATGTCTACAACGCTCTGCATGGAGCTACTCTAGCTAATTGCTCCCACGTTCAATACATATCTAGATTGAGACTTAGAGTCATCTAGATCAGTGTCAAAGCTTGCACTGACGTAACTCTTTACGACGAACACTTTATCCCCTCTATGACTAAGAAACATTTCCTTAGTCCTCTTTAGGTACCTAAGAATAATTTTGACCGCTATCCAGTGATCTACTCCTAGACCACTATTGTACCCCCTTGCCAAACTAATGGCAAGGTATACAATAGGTCTGGTACACAGCATGGCATACTTTATAGAACCTATGGCTGAGGCATAGGGAATGACTTTCATTCTCTCTCTATCTTTTGTCGTGGTCGGGTTTTGAGTCTGACTCAACTTCACACCTTGCAAACATACAAGAAACCTTTCTTTGACTGGTCTATTCTGAACTTCGTCAATTTTTTTGCCAAGTATGTGATTTGTGAAAGTCCAATGAAGCGTCTCGATCTATCCCTACAGATCTTGATGCCCAATATTTAAGTAGCTTCACTGAGGTCTTTCATTGAAAAATTCTTATTCAAGTATCCTTTCATGTTATCCAGAGATTCTATATCATTTCCGATCAACAATATGTCATCCACATATACTATCAGAAATGCTACAGAGCTCCCACTGTCTTTCTTGTGAATACAGGCTTCACCAAAAGTTGAAAGCACAAGTGCTCCCTGGGTGGTTTAGGTAATTAATGTCAACATATGTCTTGTTGGACTAATGTTTTTATCTAGTATATTTCAGACAAGTTCAACAGATGGAGTGCCGTGGACAAGACGATATGGAACCCCTTCAAGATGCTAAGGATAAAGGATTGGCTCAAGCTTAGAGGCTCTAGACTCTACATTTTACTTTTAGTGATCCAAGATCACATTGAGTCCATAGGAAAGCCAATACTATTAAAAGGGGATGAGGTGTTGCTTAATGGCTTACTTGATCAAAGTGCTCAATGAGATGCTCCAAAGCCCTCAACCACTTTCTCATATCCACATATGTCCCAAACCAAAAGTCAAACTCGGCCCTACCGAAACTTTCTATCCGGCACCACCGAGTTCACTTGACATAGCCACTTCGAGAAACCCTAATCAATTCGGTCTCACCGATGGGATCCCAGTCTCACCGAGATGGGCTTGCAAACTCTCTGGTTCCTGTTGCAATAAATTCGGTCCTACTGAGTTTTGTAATCGGTCCCACCGAGTTTGCCTGACCAACTCTCTGGTTGGCTTATTACCAAAATCGGTCCCACCGAGTTTGTGTAATCGGTCAAACCGAGATGAGGTTTTACCCTAACCCTAGCACATCGGTCCCACCGAGTTGATCATATTGGTCCCACCGAAATGCCTAATGGTCACATTGTGAACTAAATCGGTCCGACCGAGTTTTGTGATTCGGTCCCACCGAGTTTGGTGATTTGTGTGTAACGGTTAGATTTTCTGTGGAGGCTATTTATACCCTCCACCCATTCTTCATTCGTGGAGAGAGCCATCAGAACATGCCTACACTTCCAGCATACATTTTCTGAGAGAGAACCACCTACTCATGTGTTGAGGTCAAGATATTCCATTCCAACCATATGAATCTTGATCTCTAGCCTTCTCCAAGTTGCTTTCCACTCAAATCATCTTTCCACCAAATCCAAATCTGTGAGAGAGAGTTGAGTGTTGGGGAGACTATCATTTGAAGCACAAGAGCAAGGAGTTCATCATTAACACACCATCTATTACCTTTTGGAGAGTGGTGTCTCCTAGATTGGTTAGGTGTCACTTGGGAGCCTCCGTCTAGATTGTGGAGTTGAACCAAGGAGTTTGTACGGGCAAGGAGGTCGCCTACTTCGTGAAGATCTACCCTAGTCAGGCAAGTCCTTCATGGGCAATGGCCATGGTGGGATAGACAAGGTTGCTTCTTCGTGGGTGCAGCCCTCCGTGGACTCGCGCAACCGTTACCCTTCATGGGTTGAAGTGTCCATCAACGTGGATGTACGATAGCACCACCTATCGGAACTACGCCAAAAATCTCCATGTCTCCAATTGCGTTTGCACATTCAAATCCCATCCCTTTACATTCTTGCAAATTGCATGCTTTACTTTCCACTGCTCGTATACTCTTGTCATGCTTGCTTGATACGTATTGTGAATGTTTAAACTTGTGCTAAAACTCCACCTCAACTTAAAGTAATTAAAAACTGCAACTTTTCTTGCTAAGAGTCTATTCATCCCCCTCTAGACACCTCTTCTCGATCCTTTCCATTGGTATCAGAGCATTGGTCTCTGAGGGAGTCCTGGATTAGGGGGTCCTCGGACAGACGGACTATATCCTTTGGCCGGACTGTTAGACTATGAAGATACAAGATTGAAGACATCGTCCCGTGTCTGGGTGGGACTCTCCTTTGCGTGGAAGGCAAGATTGGCAATTCGGATATGTAGATCTCCTCCTTTGTAACCGACTCTGTGTAACCCTAGCCCCCTCCGGTGTCTATATAAACCGGAGGGTTTAGTCCGTAGGACAACAACAATCAGACCATAGGCTAGCTTCTAGGGTTTAGCCTCTACGATCTCGTGGTAGATCAACTCTTGTAATACTCATATCATCAAGATCAATCAAGCAGGAAGTAGGGTATTACCTCTATCGAGGGGGCCCGAACTTGGGTAAACATCGTGTCCCCCGCTTCCTATTACCATCCGCCTTAGACGCACAGTTTGGGACCCCCTACCCGACAACCGCCGGTTTTGACACCGACATTGGTGCTTTCATTGAGAGTTCCACTGTGTCGTCGCGATAAAGGATTGATGGCTCCTTCGATCATCGACAACGATGCGATCTGGGGCGAGGTTTACCTCCCCGAACAGATCTTCGTATTCGGCGGTTTTGTACTGCGGGCCAACTCGCTTGGCCATCTGGAGCAGATCGAAAGCTACGCCCCTGGCCATCAGGTCAGGTTTGGAAACTTGAACTATGCTGCCGACATCCGCAGAGACTTGATCTTCGACGGATTCGAGCCCATGTCAGGTGCGCCGCACAGTCACAACGAGCATGACTTAGCTCTGCCGTCGGACAGTGTTCGGGAGATCACACCTGCAACTACTCCGGCCCTCAATCCGGAACAGATTGCGCCGTCCGAGGACGGGTGGATGGACCCCGCCCCGAAGACTGCGCACTCAGCGGCGATAGAGCCAAATGCTGACTTCACTTCCTATGAGACCCGTGTTGCCAGACATTTGGATTCGTCCCCGGCCACGGGCTCCAAGCCGCCTGCGTCCGTGCCTATCGAATCCGATTGGGCATCGATTATGGAGTTTTCCTCTGCGGATATCTTTCAGCACTCACCAATGGGCGACGTGCTAAACTCATTGAGGTCTCTCTCCTTGTCAGGAGACCCTTGGCCGAACTATGTCCGGCTAGAGTGGGATGCGGACGACGAAGAAATTCGCTCCGCACCCACCACCCACTTAGTAGCCACTGTCGACGACTTAATCGACATGCTCGATTTTGACTCCAAAGACATCGACGGCAGGGACGACGATGCAGGAGAAGAATAGGAACCACCGCCCGCAGGGCGCTGGACAGCCACTTCATCACACGATATATATATATGGTGGATACACCCAAAGAAAACAATGACGAGGAACGGAAGGATGCAGCGAGGGATAGTTCCCTCGAGAAGCAACCAAAGCGACGGCGTAGGCGCAGCTCCAAATCCCGCCTCGGCAAAAACAGCGATAACAACACAAGAAAAAATACTACCCCGGTCGACTCCAGAGGAAACAACGACCACACGGACCCAGCGACAGAGCAGGATGAGCCAGCGGATGGCGAACATAGTACGGAGCCGCTGTCCGATCACGGCGACGCCGAGGATAAAGCTCATCAACCTCTCTCCGGAGAGGAAAACAGTCCGGGCGACGATGCACACATCATCCCGAAAAGGCACTTGGAACAATAGAACCTCCATAGAAGGCTTATTGCCACTGCGAGGAGTCTGAAGAAGCAAAAGCAAAGGCTCAAGGCCACGCAGAATACGCTCAACAGTAGATGGAACAAAGTGCTCGACACTGAAGAAAAGTATGGTGGCAGTCGCCACACAAAGACCTATCCAAAGCGCAAGTTGTTGCCTGAATTCGATGATGAGGCCTTAGAGCCTACACACCTGAAGAATAAAATGGCCGACCGGTCGGATCGACCACCTCGTGGCCGCGATAGGGCGGCTAACGAGGCCGCACATAAGTCAGCACACGATTCACGTGAGGACTTGCATCAAAAAGCCAGCCTGACCAGATCCATCTACGGATCTAGGAAGCGCGCTCCAGCGCAGAATCAAAACCGAACACTACAACCGTCAGAACGCCATGACACATCCAAATATAGGGGTGCCGCGCACCCCCTATGCTTCACCGATGACGTGTTGGATCACGAATTTCCAGAGGGATTCAAACCCGTGAACATAGAGGCGTACGATGGAACGGCAAACCCTGGGGTCTGGATTGAGGACTTCATCCTCCATATCCATATGGCTGGCGGAGACGATCTCCACGCCATCAAATACTCGCCCCTCAAGTTGAAAGGACCAGCTCGGCACTGGCTGAAGAGCCTCCCCGAAAATTCAATTGGAAGTTGGGAGGAGCTTGAGGATGCTTTTAGGGCTAACTTTCAAGGGACCTATGTCCGACCTCCGGATGCAGACGATTTAATTCATATAATTCAACAGCCCGGAGAGTCAGCCCGAAAGCTTTGGAACAGATTTCTCACTTAGAAGAATCAAATTGTCGACTGCCCGGACGCCGAAGCCTTAGCAGCTTTCAAACACAGCGTCCCAGACGAATGGCTCACCAGACACCTCGGCCAAGAAAAGCCGAGGACAATGGCAGCCCTAACAAGCCTTATGACCCACTTTTGCACGGGCGAAGATAGCTGGCTGGCCCGTAGTAGCACCAGCGACCCAGGCACATTTGAAGTCAGGGATGGCAATGGAAAACCATGACGCAGTAAAAGCAAGCGTCGAAATAACGAAGATAGCCCAGACAACATGGCGGTAAACGCCAGATTTAGGGGCTCTCGACCCGGTCAACGGAAAAAGCCTTTCAAAGGCAACAGAGATGGACCGTCCAGCCTAAACAAGATTCTAGACAAATTATGTCAGATTCATTGCACCTCCGATAAACCTGCAAATCACACCCACAGAGAATGCTGGGTCTTCAAGCAGGCCGGCAAGCTAAACGCCGAACACAAGGTGAGGGAGACACCAAGTGAAGACGAGGATGAGCCTCGCATGCAAAACACTGGGGGACAGAAAAAATTCCCACCAGAGGTCAAAACAGTGAACATGATTCACGTAACAAAAAGGAGGAGCAAACACGTACTCCGGGACATATGCACCGTAGAGCCCGTCACCCCTAAGTTCAACCCTTGGTCGGCCTGCCCGATCACTTTTGATCGCAGGGATCACCCGACTATTATCCGACACAGAGGATTGGCTGCCTTGATGCTAGACCCAATAATCGACGGATACCATCTCACCCAAGTCCTCATGGACGGCAGCAGTAGTCTTAATCTGATATATCAGGACACAGTCCGCAAAATGGGGATAGACCCGTCAAGAATCGGCCAAAGCAATACTACCTTTAAAGGAGTAATACCAGGCCCAGAGGCCCGCTGTACGGGCTCTCTAGTACTAGAGGTTGTATTCGGTTCTCCTGACAACTTTCGAAGTGAAAAGTTAACCTTCGACATCGCTCCATTCCGAAGCGTCTATCAAGCACTACTCGGAAGAACAGCCTTCGCTCGTTTTAATGCAGTACCGCATTACGCTTCTCTTAAGCTTAAGATGTCTGGTCCACATGGCATCGTCATAGTTAGCGGAAACACTGAGCGTTCCTTATGCGTGGAAGAACGTGTGGCGGCTTTAGCAGCCGCACACTAAACGGCCTCCCCAGCCAGAATAAATGATCGGTCGTCAAGACCGCAGACACGGCTAGACGAGTCCGGCGCACCACTAGCTGTAACAACTTAGATAAACCTGAGATTGGTTTGATGGATATAACCCCATGGGAGGTACCAGGGGCTTCCCGCATGTAAAAAGGACTACAGTTCGGCTTGACCTCATTTAGATTGAATTTTAATGAGAATAATTAGTTTTTCGCACGAAGACTTTCATCTAAGTTTTTGTCTTTTACAGATGAAAATCGTGCTACACCCTTCCAGGATACGGCACAACGGAGACACAGGCGCAGACGTGCAGCAGAGCCCAGCTCAAAGATTTTTTTTAGATTAAGACCCTGTGTAAACCTTTCTTACTGTCTCTTGTTGTTTGACACCCCCCCGGATACCTAACACAACTGTGAGGGATGCTGGCGTTGTTCGCATTTTGCCACGCCAGACTAATGCACGTACCTGGAAATTTAGGGTCCATCATCAAGGGCGTTACTCAGCCTGGTACATGTTGTAAAGACCGAACACCTTAGGGAGTGTTCGGCATCGCGAGTTTGGCCTTATATGCACCAGCTCTGAATCATGTCTTTGGTCAAATGTTGGGTTTGCCCGGCTCCCACGTTTTGCTACCTTACGTTCCGCTCTATCGGCTAAGGTGGCACCGGAAGAACTACTGCGATTGTGCCCTGGTTCAGCCGGATGAGCACCTCAGTAGAGAAAGCCGAAAACTGACTGTCATGATAAAGCGCGAGACTGGTCAACCACTCGATGACTTAGCGGAATCTTCGGGATTCCTCTGCATTAACGAAGGGCCGGTTTTCCCGGTCATGTACGTACATGCCCCGTACTCGGATGAGCGCGGAAGTACCAGGGGCTATATAGTAGCCCCACTGTCAAACTCCTATGGTTAAGTGAAAGTGTTAAAGCAATATAGTCCGATTGCCTCGTTCGCCACGCTACCACCTCCTTAATGGACCAAGACGTTGGATCAAGTGTGAACACGCGCTTTTGCGAACACCCCCGCATTATATGCGTGGGGGCTGAAGCCAACGACTGCAAACTTTCAGGTTATATATATATACATAAACGGCCGCACAGGAGGCATAATAATTCTTTCAGGCAAAAGTATAAACACAGCCTTTATAATTCAAATAGCACTGTTTTTACAATCGGGATACATGTCACTCGAACATGACACTCTTCGAGCACTAAACATCTATTAAACAAGCACCTTCTAGGACTTCTTCAAAATAGTGCTCGGCCGAAACCTGGCCTACGGCCGGATTCTGGGTTGCAATAGCGGTGGCCTCCATCTCTGCCCAGTATGTCTTGACACAGGCAAGAGCCATCCACGCACCCTCTATTCACGCCGACCTCTTTACAGCGTCGATATGCGGCACAGCACCAAGAAATCGTTGCACTAGACCAAAATAACTATTCGGCCTTGGTCCTTCCGGCCATAGATGATCCATGACAGACCTCATGGCAAGTCCGGACAACCTATGGAGCTCGGCCCACTCGGCCATTTGCTCATTTAACAGCAGCGGACGCGCTGGAGCATTGAACTGCGACCAGAACAACTTTTCCACTTCGTGATCTTTTTGATCTTTGAAAAACTTGGTCGCATCAGCAGCACTCGCTGCCAAATCCAAGTACGCGTCCGCAGAACTCCATAATTGATCCAGAAGGGCATACTTAGGATCTCCGAACTTCGTCCGCAACAAAAAGGGCTTCCCAGCTATGATATCTCCCGCTTGACATAGCTCCTCCTTCGCCACTCAGATTTTAGAGCGGGTTTCCTTGGCTGCTACCATGGCTTTCTCCAGGTCCGCCGTCTTCATTTGACTTTCCCTTTCAAGAAGCTCATAACGGTCGGCGACATCTTTTAACTCAATAGCCATCTTGGCTATTTTCTCTTTGCTCTGGAAATGTGCAGCCTGTTCGGCTCTTAACTCTTCGACCGCCTTTAGTGCAGCCGCATCACTCCTCCTGGCTTGTTCCTTGGCTCGGGCAAGTTCCGCCCGAAGGGTCTCCACGGCGGCAGCTCCATCTACAGTCACAACATATTATAGATATTAGCATCATGCTCCTCTTAATATATGTTGATCACCGGAGAATACATACCCTGTGCCTCATCAAGCCGCCTATTTACAAGCACGATGTCGGCATCCGCCGCATCAAGCTGCCGCTTCAGTTCGGCAAACTCATCAGTCCGGCTAGCCACCGGACCCTCAACCGCCTGCACATGAAAGCGACATGATCATTACCTAGGACTATGATCCTCTGTTTGCCGCCTTTTTCGACAGCAACCAGAGTCTCAGGGGCTACTATCTGCATAGGCACACCTAGCGTGTGCGGTACCATAAAAAATGTACATATTACTTTGCGTACCTCAAAGCCTCTCAGCAGGCTCATAAAACCTTCATGCAACCCGCTTTCGGCGAATGAAATCCTCTCAACCACCATACCCATTAACGTACGATGCGCTTCTGAGATAGCCGCTTGCTCCAGAAGATTCATCAGTGCGTTTGGTCGCGCACCGGACAGCTCCGGACTCTTTCTGTTGCTCCCCTTAGGAGCCGAATACTCCGGACTTCGGGAGGCCGAAGGGTCACCTTCTGGCCTTGGTGGATCCGGAGAAATCCTTCGTGACGACAACTCTGGGTCGTCCGCCTCATGAGGCGGGGAGGCATGGGGAGGCGTTTCGCTCTCCATCATCTCCGGAAGAAGATCCCCTGAAGACAAACTCTGTCGAGAAGGGCGACGAGCCGAATTACAAGACATACGTCTCGGTTATTGTCCTCGGAAATCAAGTAGGATATATTTACTATAAAGTACTTTTGTTTACTTACAGCTCGGTGGAGGGCTGGTTCCCTTGTGGGCACTGTGCGCTAAGGATGCCCTCCGGGGTAGGGCCCCCTGACAAAGGTTTCTTCCCTCGTTTGGAGACCATTGTTTCCAAGTCTTCAGAGGCGGTCCTCTTCCTTCCCTGGGGAGAGGGAATTTTAGATTCTTCTCCCCGGTTATCCTCCTTCCCGGAGGCACTAATTCCCCGGTTTGGATGAATAATGAGTGAGGCCCGCTTTCGCCTTCTTTATTCCTCCCTTTATCTTCCCCTGATATGCTTGATAAGGCGCAAGCTCAAGCATCCTGGCTAGTACAGGATCCGGTGAGCCTTCGGGAAGGGGGCCGAACACCTGATCATCTTCGCCTTTTTTATCTAGTCCTGGTCAAAGACCGACCTTTTAAAATGATGTTGTGATAAATAAAGAGACAATATGTTCAGCCGAAGAGTTACTTACTTGGGTGTCTGGACGATTGCAGTTTAGGCCCGCATCCTTGGTGGTGTCCGGACACTTTATTCGTGATCCGAAGAACAATCTGTACATCTCTTCGAGCGTCATGCCGAAGAATTGATGACTGGTTCGCGGTCCTTCCGGGTTGAACTCCCACATGCGAAGAGATCGACGTTGGCATGGCAGGACACGACGAACTAGCATCACTTGCATTACCCTGACAAGGCTGACATCTCTCTTGAGGAAATCCCGGATGCGACTCTGCAATGTCGGCACGTCATTAGCCGGCCCCCAGTCGAGCCCCTTGTTGACCCATGACGCCAGTTGTGGCGCGGGGCCCGAACGGAATGCAGGGGCAGCTACCCACTTAGTACTTCGGGGAGCTGTGATGTAAAACCACACCTGCAGCCATAAATCGGACATCTCGGGGAAGGATCCCTTTGGCCATGGAGCATCGACACCTTTGCTTATTATGGCGCCTCCGCACCCTGCGTGTCGCCCATCAATCATCTTCGGCTTCACATTAAAGGTCTTGAGCCATAAGCCGAAGTGTGGGGCGATGCGGAGGAAGGCCTCGCACACGACGATAAACGACGAGATGTGAAGGGTGGAATCCGGAGCCAGATCATGGAAATCGAGCCCATAATAGAACATAAGCCCTCTAACAAAGGATCAAGACTAAAGCCTAGCCCTCGGAGGAAGTGGGAAACAAATACGACGCTCTCGTTAGGTTCGGGAGTGGGGATGACCTGCTGTAACGGCCACGATGCGGCTATATCTCCCACGTGTCGAGGCACGACTTAGAGGCATAACCGCATTCTGGTTTTGTCGCAAGAAGGGTCATCTTCACACAATCCCATGTAATGAACAAGAGTGGGATAACGAGAGTTGGCTTACAATCGCCACTTCACACAATACATAAATATAATTCATACATCATCCAGAATCCACACATATAGACCGACTACGGTCAAAACCAAATGAAAATAAGATAACCCCAAACGCTAGATCCCCGATCGTCCCAACTGGGCTCCACTACTGATCATCAGGAAAAGACACATAGTAATGACCACGTTCCTCGTCAAACTCCCACTTGAGCTCGGTTTCGTCATCTGCACTGGCATCGTCGGCACCTGCAACTGTTTTGGTAGAATCTGTGAGTCACGAGGACTCAGCAATCTCACACCCGCGAGATCAAGACTATTTAAGCTTATAGGAAAGGATGGTGTAATGAGGTGGAGCTGCAGCAAGCACTAAGCATATATGGTGGCTAACATACACAAATGAGAGCGAGAAGAGAAGCAGCGGAACGGTCGCGAAGCTAGAAATGATCAAGAAGTGATCCTGAAACTACTTACGTTCATGCATAACTCAAACCGTGTTCACTTCCCGTACTCCGCGCGAGAAGAGACCATCACGGCTACACGCACAGTTGATGTATTTTAATTGGGTCAAGTGACAAGTTCTCTACAACCGGACATTAACAAATTCTTCCCATCTGCCTCATAACCGTGGGCACGGCTTTTGAAAGATAATTCCCTGCAGGGGTGTCCCAACTTAGCCCATTATAAGCTCTCATGGTCAACGAAGGATAAACCTTCTCCCAGGAAGACCCGATCAGTCTCGGAATCCCGGTTTTCAAGACATTTCGACAATGGTAAAACAAGACCAGCAAAGCCACCCGAATGTGCCGACAAATCCCGATAGGAGCTGCACATATCTCGTTCTCAGGGCACACCGGATAAGCAAAGCGTACATATACCAACATAACCCAAGTTGCCAAGGGACGGTCCCGCACGGTGCTCTAGTTTGGACCAGCACTCAGAGGAACACTGGCTCGGGGGTTTAAATAAAGATGACCCTCGGGCTCGTGAAAACCCAAGGGAAAAGGCTGAGGTGGCAAATGGTAAAACCAAGGTTGGGCCTTGCTGGAGGAGTTTTATTCAAGGAGAACTGTCAAGGGGGTCCCATTAATCACCCAACCGCGTAAGGAACGCAAACTCAAGGAACATAATACCGGTATGACGGAAACTAGGGCGGCAAGGGTGGAACAAAACACCAGGCATAAGGCCGAGCCTTCCACCATTTACCAAATATATGGACGCATTAATTAAATAAGAGATATTGTGATATTCCAAAAATATCCATGTTCCAACATGGAACCAACTTCAACTTCACCTTCAACTAGCAACGCTATAAGAAGGGCTGAGCAAAAGCGGTAACTTAGCCAGACAACGGTTTGCTAGGAAAGGATGGTTAGAGGCTTGACATGGAAAATATGGGAGGCATGATATAGCAAGTCGTAGGGAGCGCAGCATGGCGATAGAACGAACAACTAGCAAAGCAAAGATAGAAGTGATTTCGAGGGTATGGTCATCTTGCCTGCAAGGTTCTCAGAGTTGTCGAAAGCTTTATCCTCGTAAGCGTACTCAATAGGTTCCTCGTTCACGAACTCGTCTCCCGGCTCTACCCAAAACAAGGACACAAGCAACGGAACCACAATCAATCACGGGGAATGCACAAGCAACATGATGCAATACATGAATGATATGCAAGATATGATATGCGATGCATATGCGTGCTCCGGACGAAAAATGATGAACAAGGCAGTAACTTGGCAAACCAAGCATGCCACTGGAAAGATGAGATGATTTCGGTCGAAATCGATATAAAGATCACCGGAAACGGATGCACGGTTTGCAAATGGCAAGCAAAACAAGAATAACCCGAATCTGCGATTAACAGCATGATAGCACTTAGAATGCAACAAGTAACAATGCTAGAGCACTCCAACATAGCAAGAAAGCATATGCCAGTAATCTACAGGAGATGCTTGTCAAAAGATGAACACTGAGCTACGGCTAGATCACAACATAACAAGCTCAAACAAGCATGGAAAAAGTGCAAAAGATAACAGGTTCGCAGACTTGGTGAAATTACTGTACATGGTTGAAACAACATCATGTAGTAATGTACAGAGCACAAAATCAACATGCTACAGGAACTTAACATGGCAAAACAAGTCATGGAAGTATTCTACTAAATGCATATGAAAAAAGTCCCTTAATGACCATAAGACAAAAAGGAACAGAAGATATGATGGCAACCATGTAAACATAGCAAGTTTCGTTAACAGGTTTCAGAAAGCAATAGTATTATGAAGGCATCTTGGTGTGCTTGATGCACTCACCACAAAGCAATGCATGACAAAACAAGCAAACCTACAGATAGATGGCATGTTTATGAAGCTATCCATGGCAAGAGCAAATACATAGCATGAAAGGAACAACTACAACAAGCTTGGCAAAATTGAATATCATGTTAACAATCCTTAGTGGACATCTCCAAAAGGAGCATGGATCTCTCTGTAGACACATGGATACAAGGCAACAAAATAACAGCAGTCGCAGACTAGAGAAATTACCAAGTCCCTGAAATCAGAAACATCACGAAGCCTAGTTTGCATTCTTGTGCTAGTCACCACATAGATCACAAAAATACATGGCATACACCCCTGTAAATATGGCATGGCATACATCAAAACACATGTAGAGCTAATGCCCATAAGATGCACAGATTAAATGCAACAAAAATAACAAATCACCAAGATCTGATAAGTAACAGCAGATAACAGCAACTAGCACTCTTGCACCAGAGATTTGGGCATCAAGATGGGCTCAAATGAACATGGTGGAATGAAACAAAATGAAGAGCATCTCGAGGCGAACATTTTGATATATTACACGCACGAAACGTTGCTATATGCAGAGAGTTATGATGCGATGAACATGAGCATGTACTATAATATGCATGGGACTTGGAGAAATTTCGGGGGTAGGAGAGGAAAGTCAACCTCGTGCTTGGATCGAGATCTGGCCCGAGCTGGAAGGGCGCGGCGGCCGGAGATCGCCGGAGTAGAGGCTGGCGTGGGGGAGGAGAGGAAGGAGGCGGCAGCGGAGGACGACGATGGCGGGGTCGGCGACCACGGGCGGAGGAGG
>NC_057802.1:221205773-221208998 GCF_018294505.1 Triticum aestivum
CGGGGCACGGCGGCGCCGGCGACGATGGCGGCGGAGGCCGGGCGGCGACAGACGTCGGGCGTGGAGGAGGCAGACGGCGGCGACGCGGGAATCGCCGGGCGCGGGCTCGGCGCGGGCTCTGTGGCGTGGGAGGAGCGGGCCGGGAGGGCCCCGCACGGGCTCTCCGGGCCGGCGGCGCGGTGAGGGCAGTGGTGAGACGTGGCAGCCTATGGTTGGCTGTGGGCGGCGGCGCGATTCGTCTGGCGCCGGGCGGACACGTCGGGCGCGCGGAGGGAGAGGCTAGGGTTTCGGGGATCCGGAAATTTCGGGGAGTCTCACATATTTATAGCTAGAGGGAGCTAGGAGACTCCAAATGGATTGCGGTTTTTGCCCACACGATCGTTAACGAACGACCTAGAACATGGAAGTGACTTAGAGGGGTTTGGGACTGTTTAGAGAGGGGTTTTGCTGCAACACACAAACGGACTTTGCGGTTACCCGGTTAACCGTTGGAGCGTCAAACGACCTCCAAATGGCACGAAACTTGACAGGTGGTCTACCGGTGGTATACCAAGGCCACTTGACAAGCCTCGGTTCATTCCGAGAACGGTCAACACCCGCTCACGAAAAGAAGCAAGAGGGGTGCGCCGGAGGATGTGGGAGTGCCGGATTGCAAAACGGACAACGGGAAAAAAGCTCGGATGCATGAGACGAACACGTATGCAATTGAGATGCACATGATGACATGATATGATATGCATGACATGAACAAAATGCAAAACAAAAAAACAAAACCCGACCACGAAGGGAATATCATAACACATAGCCGAAAATCGCAAGAGTTGGAGTTACAAATATGGAAAGTTACATCCGGGGTGTTACAACACTCCACCACTACGAGAGGATCTCGTCCCGAGATCTAGGACTGAAAGAACTCCGGATATTCGGAACGGAGGTGGTCCTCCCGTTCCCAGGTGGCTTCTCGGTCGGAATGGTGCGACCACTTCACTTTCAGGAATTTGATTGACTTGTTGCGAGTCTTGCGCTCAGTTTCTTCAAGAATAGCAACTGGGTGCTCATGATAAGACAGATCTTCTTGGAGGTCAATCTCTTCGAAGTTGATGGTGCGCTCGGGAGTCTTGAAGCACTTGCGGAGCTGTGACACATGGAACACATCATGCACGTTCGCGAAGTTGGAAGGAAGCTCAAGTTGATAGGCGAGGTCGCCTCTTTTGCCAATGATCTTGAAAGGACCCACATATCTGGGGGCAAGCTTCCCTTTGATACCGAAGCGACGAGTGCCTTTCATTGGAGAGACGCGGAGGTAGACATGGTCTCCGATCTCGAAAGCCACATCACCGTGCTTACTATCATAGTAACTCTTCTGGCGCGATTGCGCGGCTTTGAGATTTTCACGGATGACTTTACATATTTCTTCAGCCTCTGTGATTAAGTCCTTGCCAAGAAGTAATTTCGAGGGTATGGTCATCTTGCCTGCAAGGTTCTCAGAGTTGTCGAAAGCTTGATCCTCGTAAGCGTACTCAATAGGTTCCTTGTTCACGAACTTGTCTCCCGGCTCCACCGAAAACAAGGACACAAGCAACGGAACCACAATCAATCACGGGGAATGCACAAGCAACATGATGCAATACATGAATGATATGCAAGAGATGATATGCGATGCATATGCGTGCTCCGGACGGAAAATGATGAACAAGGCAGTAACTTGGCAAACCAAGCATGCCACTGGAAAGATGAGATGATTGCGGTCGAAATCGATATAAAGATTACCGGAAACGGATGCACGGTTTGCAAATGGCAAGCAAAACAAGAATGACACGAATCTGCGATTAACAGCATGATAGCACTTAGAATGCAACAAGTAACAATGCTACAGCACTCCAACATAGCTACAAAGCATATGCTAGTAATATACAGGAGATGCTTGACAAAAGATGAACACTGAGCTACGGCTAGATCACAACATCACGAGCTCAAACAAGCATGGAAAAAGTGCAAAAGATAACAGGTTCACAGACTTGGTGAAATTACTGGACATGGCTGAAACAACATCATGTAGCAATGTACAGAGCACGAAATCAACATGCTACAGGAACTTAACATGGCAAAATAAGGCATGGAAGTATTCTACTAAATGCATATGACAAAAGTCCCTTAATGACCATAAGCCAAAAAGGAACAGAAGATATGATGGCAACCATGTAAACATAGCAAGTTTCGTTAACAGGTTTCGCAGAAAACAGAGCATGGCAGAAATAGTATTATGAAGGCATCTTGTTGAGCTTGATGCACCAACCACAAAGCAATGCATGACACAACAAGCATACCTACAGAAGGTGGCATGTTTATTAAGCTATCCATGGCAAGAGAAAATACATAGCATGAAAGGAACAACTACAACAAGCTTGGCAAAATTGAATATCATGTTAACAATCTGCCAGAAATACTTTATAGCAAAAGTAGAGCAAGATTGAGTCATGCTATGGCACTCCATAATTGCAAAAAAAGGGCATGAATGGATCAATTACAACAATATCTACAAAACATCCTTAGTGGACATCTCCAAAAGGAGCATGGATCTCTCTGTAGACGCATGGATACAAGGCAACAAAATAACAGCAGTCGCAGACTAGAGAAATTATCAAGTCCCTGAAATCAGAAACATCACGAAGCCTAGTTTGCATTCTTGTGCTAGTCACCATATAGATCACAAAAATACATGGCATACACCCCTGTAAAGATGGCATGGCATACATCGAAACACATGTAGAGCTCATGCCCATAAGATGCACAGATTAAATTCAACAAAAATAACAAATCACCAAGATTTGATAAGTAACAGCAGATAACAGCAACTAGCACTCTTGCACCAGAGATTTGGGCATCAATATGGGCTCAAATAAACATGGTGCAATGGAACAAAATGAAGAGCATATCGAGGCGAACTTTTTGATATATTACACGCACGAAATGGAGCTATATGCAGAGAGTTATGATGCGATGAACATGAGCATGTACTGTAAAATGCATGGGACTTGGAGAAATTTCGGGGGAAGGAGAGGAAAGTCAACCTCGTGCTTGGATCCAGATCTGGCCCGAGCTGGAAGGGCGCGGCGGCCGGAGATTGCCGGAGCAGAAGCTGGCAAGACGGAGGAGGGGAAGGAGGCGGCAGCGGAGGACGACGGCGGCGGGGTCGGCGACCGCGGGCGGAGGAGGCGCGGCGGC
>NC_057802.1:221531564-221541185 GCF_018294505.1 Triticum aestivum
GCCGCCCCGCGACGCACTGCCCCGGCCGGCGCCGCCTTCCTCCAGGCCCGCGCCGTCGCCCCTTGCTCTCCTAGCTCCGGCCACGGCGAGCGCCGCCGGCCACCTCTCCTTCTCCGGCGACCCGCGC
The DNA here is from genome assembly GCF_018294505.1 of Triticum aestivum. Taxonomy (NCBI): domain Eukaryota; kingdom Viridiplantae; phylum Streptophyta; class Magnoliopsida; order Poales; family Poaceae; genus Triticum; species Triticum aestivum. Next base: position 221,531,692 of record NC_057802.1, read on the forward strand.
CTCATCCCCGAGCTCCAGCACCGCCGCCGTCGAGGAGCCCGAGGCCGATCCGATCTGGTAGACTCCTGCGTTGACTTTCTCCTCGAACCCCCATTTTCTCCAAGTCCTTGCAATCTTACAGCATTTGCCCATGTTCATCATTGCTCAACTCTCTGTACATAGCTCCGTTTGGCGCATGTAATATGTCAAATTGTTCGTCTCGTGATGCTCTACATTTTGTTCAATTTCACCATGTTCCTTAGAGGTCATCTTGATGCCCAAATCTCTGTTGCAAGAGGGCTAGTTGCTGTTATCTGCTGGTTCTTAACAGAACTTAGAGATTTGTCCATTTAATCTGTGCATCTTATGGGCATGAGCTCTACATATGTTTTGTTGTATGACATGCCATCTTTCCAGTGGTGCATGCCATGTATTTTTGTGATCTATTTGGTGACTAGCACAAGCATGCAAACTAGGCCCCGTAATGTTTCTCATTTCAGGGACTTGGTATTCTCTCTGTCTTTGTCTGATCTTATTTTGTTGCCATGTAAACTTGATGCTACAGATAGATCCATGCATATTTTGGAGATGTTCAGTAAGGATCTTTTGTAGATATTGTTGTAATTGATTCATTCCTGCCCTTGTTAGCAATTATGGAGTGCCATAGCATGACTCAATATTGCTCTACTTTTGCTATAAAATATTTCTGGCAGATTCTTAACATGAGATTCATTTTTGCCAAGCTTGTTGTAGTTGATCCATACATACTATGCTTTTTTTCTTGCCATGGATAGCTTAATAAACATGCCATCTTTCTGTAGGTATGCTGGTTTTGTCATGCATTGCTTTGTGGTGAGTGCATCAAGCTCACCAACATGCCTTCATATTGTTGTTTCTGCCATGCTCTGTTTTCTGCTAAGTCTGAAACCTGATAACGTAACTTGCTATGTTTACATGCTTGGCATCATATCTTCTGGACCTTTTTGGCTTATGGTCAGTAAAGTACTTTTGTCATATGCATTTAGTAGAATACTGCCATGCCTTGTTTTGCCATGTTAAGTTTCTGTAGCATGTTGATGTCGTGCTCTGAACATTGCTACCTGATGCTGTTTCAGGCATGTCCAATAATTTCACCAAGTCTGTGATCCTGTTATCTTTCGCACATTTGCCATGCTTGTTTGAGCTTGTTATGTTGTGAACTGGCCATAGCTCAGTGTACATCTTTTGTCAAGGATCTCCTGTAGATTACTACCATATGCTTTGTTGCTATGTTGGAGTGCTGTAGCATTGCTACTTGTTGCATTTTAAGTGCTATCATGCTGTTAATCGCAGATTCGTGTCATTATTGTTTTTCTTGCCATTTGCAAACCGTGCATCCGTTTCCGATGATCTTTATATCGATTTTGACCGAAATCATCTCATCTTTCCAGTGGCATGCTTGGTTTTCCATGTTACTGCCTTGTTCATCATTTTCCTCCCGGAGCACGCATATGCATCGCATATCATATCTTGCATATCATACATGTTTTGCATCATGTTGCTTGTGCATTTCTCGTGGTTGATTGTGGTTCCGTTTGTTTGTGTTCTTGTCTTGGGTAGAGCTGGGAGACGATTTCGTGAACGAGGAACTTGTTGAGTACGCTTACGAGGATCAAGCTTTCGACAAGTCTGAGAACCTTGCAGGCAAGATGACCACCCCTCGAAATCACTTCTATCTTTGCTTTGCTAGTTGTTCGTTCTATTGCCATGCTGCGCTACCTATCACTTGCTATATCATGCCTTCCATATTGCCATGTCAGCCTCTAACCATCATTTCCTAGCAAACCGTTGTTTGGCAATGTTACCGCTTTTGCTCAGCCCTTCTTATAGCGTTGCTAGTTGCAGGTGAAGTTGAAGTTTGTTCCATGTCGGAACATGGATATGTTGGGATATCACAATATCTCTTATTTAATTAATGCATCTATATATTTTGGTAAAGGGTGGAAGAATCGGCCTTATGCCTGGTGTTTTGTTCCACTCTTACCGCCCTAGTTTCTGTCATACCGGGATTATGTTCCTTGAGTTTGCGTTCCTTACCCGGTTGGGTGATTTATGAGACCCCCTTGACAGTTCGCCTTGAATAAAACTCCTCCAGCAAGGCCCAACCTTTATTTTACCATTTGCCACCTAAGCCTTTTCCCCCGGGTTTTCGCGAGCCCGAGGGTCATCTTTATTTTAAACCCCCGGACTAGTGCTCCTTCGAGTGCTGGCCCAAACTGGGCGATGTCCGGCGCCCCCTGGGCAACTAGGTTCTATGCCAACCCGACGTCTTTCCGATCCGGTGTGCCTTGAGAACGAGATATGTACAGCTCCTATCGGGATTTGTCGGCACATTCGGGTGGCTTTGCTGGTCTTGTTTTACCATTGTCGAAATGTCTTGTAAACCGGGATTCCGAGACTGATCGGGTCTTTCCGGGAGAAGGTTTATCCTTCGTTGACCATGAGAGCTTATGATGGGCTAAGTTGGGACACCCCTGCAGGGTATTATCTTTCGAAAGCCGTGCCCGCGGTTATGAGGCAGATGGGAATTTGTTAATGTTCGATTGTAGAGAACTTGTCACTTGACCCAATTAAAATACATCAACTGTGTGTGTAGCCGTGATGGTCTCTTCTCGGTGGAGTCCGGGAAGTGAACACGGTCTGAGTTATGTTTTGACGTAAGTAGGAGTTCAGGATCACTTCTTGGTCATTGCTAGATGATGACCGTTCCGTTGCTTCTCTTCTCGCTCTCTTTTGCGTATGTTAGCCACCATATATGCTTATTGCCGCTGCAGCTCCGCCTCACTACACCATCCTTTCCTATAAGCTTAAATAGTCTTGATCTCGCGGGTGTGAGATTGCTGAGTCCTCGTGACTCACAGATTCTACCAAAACAGTTGCAGGTGCCGACGATGCCAGTGCAGATGATGGGATCGATCTCAAGTGGGAGTTCGATGAGGAACGTGGTCGTTACTATGTGTCTTTTCCTGATGATCAGTAGTGGAGCCCAGTTGGGACGATCGGGGATCTAGCATTTGGGGTTATCTTATTTTCATCTGGATTTTGGCGGTAGTCGGTCTATATGTGTGTATTTTGGATGATGTATGAATTATATTTATGTATTGTGTGAAGTGGCGATTGTAAGCCAACTCTTTATCCCATTCTTGTTCATTACATGGGATTGTGTGAAGATGACCCTTCTTGCGACAAAACCACCATGCGGTTATGCCTCTAAGTCGTGCCTCGACACGTGGGAGATATAGCCGCATCGTGGGCGTTACAAGTTGGTAATCAGAGCCATCCCCGACTTAGGAGCCCCCTGCTTGATCGAATCGCTGGCGTTGTTGAGTCTAGAACAAAAATGTTTTGAGTCTTAGGATTATATATATCGAAGAGTAGGATTCTTTTTAATCCTCAGTCCCTTCGTCGCTCTGGTGAGGTCTACTGACGTAGAAGTTTTGACTATTCTCTCCTCAAATTTCACTAAAAATTTTTTTGGATCACGCGGGTATCTTGGAATCGTTCCGATGGTTTTGTGACGAGAACATTGTTCTTGGTGCCTCCTGACATTTAGGGGTTGTGGCAGTGTCCCGGGGAGTTGAGCTCCGAGGTGTTGTCGTCACAATTTTATCGTTGCAATTCTGGAATACCTGAGTTTCGCCGACATCGAAATCTCTTTTATGCAGTTGTTGGTGAGATCACCTCGACGCCACCCAGTACTGGGGCAGGAGTTCGGGAGTATTGCCATAACTTGTATAACGGATGTTTTTCGAAGGTTGAGGTAAACGATTTCCGAAGGTTTCTTGGTTATGTGTTGACGGATGGATACAGCTGGATCAAGGGATTGCTAGTTTGGGTGATATATTTTGTGTCCCCTGTATCCCCAACACCAGATTGCATAACCAGAAAGTTTCGGGAGTTTATAAGTGGGAATTCAAGTAGCCTTAGGATATCTTTCCGACAAACGCATGATATGAGATTGGGGTTCGACGTCTAGTGGTCCGCCTGTACACGGTTGGTTTTACAGTGGTCTCGTAGTGTCTTAAAGAGTCCTTGGCTATGCCGACTCGGGGACGCTTCGTATGTCATGTGCACAGCCTTCTACATGATGGTGCTGTACGATCGAGCCCATGTGGGCCCCACCATGAAAACTTCGGACGAAATCTCTATCATTTGTTTGTTCCGGCTTATTCTGCAAGCCGATACTTTGTTTTGTTTTGTATTGTGATATTCGAGTTGCTTCGAAGTCATATGTTGTTTCCATACCTTTTTCTAAGTGGCTTCTCAACTTATGGAAGTGTGATGTTTTACTACGGAATTGATTCGTTCATCCTCGTTCGATGTCTATTGTGAAGACTATATGTTGTAATTTCTATCCGTTGATTCTACTTATCTATTTGTCTATCAAGATGCTAACGGATGTCACCCTCTTCAGGATGGCTCCGCCAACGCGTCAGAATCCGGATCGCAATGAAGGGAGTCAAGCGAACCCTCCGCACCACCTCCGTCTCCGGAGGCATGGCAAGCTATCATGGCAGCCACCAACGCCAATGATCAGATTATTCTGCAACTCTTGCAAGAACGCACCCAAGGGCAAGGCAATCAAGGCAATCAAGATCAAGGCAACAATCAGCCTCACTTTGCTACTCTCAACCAGTTTCTCGCAAATCAGCCCAAGTCTTTCAGCTACTGTGCTGAGGCCACGGATGCCGATGATTGGCTCGTGGACATCAACAAGCATTTTGAATGTAGCAATGTCAGGCCAGAGGACTATGTCAAGTTCGCTTCTTTTCAGCTCAAGGACCAAGCTGCTGATTGGTTTCAGCAATACAAAGATTCCAGAGGAGGTCGTGTGATCACTTGGACTGACTTCTGTCGGGACTTCAAAGCGCACCACATTCCACAAAGTGTTGTTGAGAGCAAGCGTGAGGAGTTCCACAATCTCAAGCAAGGCAGCGTGTCTGTGTATCAATACAACATCCAGTTTCAGAAACTTGCTCGCTTCGCTAAACAAGACGTTCCTGATGAAAAGAGCATGATCTATCACTTCAGAGGTGGCCTTAGAGAGGATCTGCAGTAAGCTCTCATTCTTGTTGAGCCTACTCAGTTTGATCAATTCTACAATATGGCACTGAAGCAAGAGGCTGCTCAGCTCAAGTGTGAGGCTTCTAAGAAGAGAGTCAGAGACGCGGTTCAGTCCTCTTCTTCCTCACTTGTGGCAGCTAAGCAACAAAAGTTCTGGTTGCCTCCTCCTCCTCCGTTTTGTCAGCCTTACCAGCAGAAGAACAAAGGTGGCCATGGTTCTTCCAACTCTTCCAGCTCTGGCTATCAGAACAAGTCTCAGAATCAAGCTCAAAAGTCCAATGCTCCTTATCACCGTCCACTCTCAGAGGTGACTTGCAACAAGTGTCAGCAGAAAGGTCACTATGCTAACAAGTGCTTCAACCAAAGGCGCCTTCGCCTCCTCCTCCTGTCAGATCTTCCAGCAATGCAGTGGTCAAGCATAATCCAAAGTCTGGAAAGGTGAACATGATGAATGCAACTCAAGCGGAGGAATCTACTGATGTGATAATGGGTAATCTTCCTGTTAACGATATTCCTGCAAAAGTCTTGTTTGATACTGGTGCATCTATTTCTTTCATACCAAGACCTTTTGCGTCCATGAACAATTTGCATACTGTTGATTTGCCTAAGCCGATAGCGGTTTCCTCTCCGGGATTATTCATGAATACCAAAATGATGCTCCCGATGTTTCTGTCAAGATGGGAAATTATAAATTTCCGTCTTCTCCAATGGTTCTGGGTGACTCGGATATTGATCTAATTCTCGGGATGGACTGGCTTTCTAAGCACAAAGCTCAGCTTGATTGTGCTGCCAGGGAAATTCAATTGACACACTCTTCTGAGGATGTGATTATTTATGCCGCTCGTGATGAAACCATTCGGTTGTTTTCTCTCAATGAGAAGGGCGAATTGAATGCCATCTCTCAAATTCCAGTCCGGGTATGCCTCCTCACCGGCCAGTTGAGTTCGTTATCGAACTTGAGCCAGGTACTGAACCCGTTTGCAAGCGTCCATACAAGCTTGGACCCAACAAGCTGAAGGAATTGAAGAAACAGCTCAATGAACAAGAGCGTCTGGGTTTGATCAGACCGAGTTCTTCTCCATGGGGTTGTGGTGTTCTTTTTGTCAAGAAGAAGGATGGCACGGACCGACTTTGTGTCGACTACCGTCCATTGAACAAGAAGACAATCAAGAACAAGTACCCGCTTCCCAACATCAATGAGCTATTCAAGCAACTGAAAGGTGCTAAAGTATTCTCCAAGCTTGACCTTCATATGGGTTATCATCAGATTCGCATTCGTGAAGAAGATATTCCCAAGACAGCATTCAGAACAAGCTTTGGTTCTTATGAATATACTGTCGTGTCTTTCGGCCTTGTCAATGCTCCTCCAGTATTCTCTCGGATGATGAATTTCATCTTCAACCCCTATACCAATGAATTCGTCCTGGTGTATCTCGATGATATCTTGGTCTTCTCCAAGAATAAGAAGGATCATGCCAAACATTTGCGATTGGTGCTCGACAAGCTCAGAGAGTATCAATTCTATGTGAAGTTCTACAAATGTGAGTTTTGGCTTGATGAAGTTCTTTTCCTTGGTCACATCATCTCTGCCAAGGGCATCGCTGTTAATCCCGAGAAGGTGTCCGCAATTGTGAATTGGGAACCTCCTCAGAATGTCAAGCACCTCCGCAGTTTTCTTGGTCTTGCAAGCTATTGCCGAAGATTCATTGAGAATTTCTCCAAGATTGCAAAGCCTCTTTCCAACCTCCTCCAGAAGCATGTGAAGTATGTCTGGTCTCCTGAGTGTGACGTTGCTTTCAACACTCTCAAAGAGAAACTCGTCACAGCTCCTGTCTTAACTCCTCCTGATGAATGCAAGCCTTTTGAAGTTTTCTGTGATGCTTCTCTCCAAGGTCTCGGTGTTGTGTTAATGCAAGAGAAGAAAGTTGTGGCCTATACCTCTCGTCAGTTGAAGCCCAATGAGAAGAACTACCCCACTCACGATCTTGAGTTGGCGGCAGTTGTCCATGCATTAATAATGTGGAGACATCTCTTGTTGGGAAGACAAGTGGACATTTTCACCGATCACAAGAGTCTCAAGTACATCTTCACTCAGCCCAACCTCAACCTCAGGTAGACTCGATGGGTCGAAATGATTCAAGAGTACAATCCGAGTATTGAATATACTCCAGGCAAGGCCAATGTCATTGCAGATGCTTTTAGCAGGAAGGCGTATTGCAACAGCCTAATTCTCAAGCCTTTCCAACCGGATCTTTGTGAAGCTTTCCGCAAGCTGAATCTCCAAGTTGTTCCTCAAGGCTTTCTTGCCAACCTCATAGTCTCTCCTACTTTGGAAGATAAAATTCGTGAGGCACAACTTCTTGATGCCATGGTGAAGAAGGTGAAACGTGGTATCGACAAGGGTCTTTCCAAATACAAGTGCTATCGCATTGATGACAGAGACACTTTATTCTTTGAGGACCGGATTGTGGTTCCTAAAGGTGATCTAAGGAAAGTCATTATGAACGAGGCGCACAATTCTCTCCTTTCCATTCATCCTGGAAGTACGAAGATGTACCATGACCTCAAGCAGTCGTATTGGTGGACTCGAATGAAGCGAGAAATTGCTCAATTCATGTATGAATGCGATGTCTGTCAAAGAGTGAAAGCAGAACACCAACGACCAGCTGGTCTCCTCCAACCTCTTGCTATCCTAGAATGGAAGTTTGATCATATCGAAATGGACTTCGTGACTGGGTTTCCCAAGTCCAAGCGCGGAAATGATGCTATCTTCGTTGTCATCGACAAGCTTTCTAAAGTGGCTCATTTCCTTCCAATCAAAGAATCCATCACAACAGCTAAGTTGGCAAAGCTATACACCTCCAGAATTGTCTCCTTGCACGGCATTCCACAATTGATTTCTTCAGATCATGGAAGCATCTTCACCTCTAAGTTCTGGGACTCCTTCCAGAAGGCCATGGGCACAAACATTCGCTTCAGCACAGCTTTCCATCCTCAAACTAGTGGCCAAGTCGAGCGAGTCAATCGAATTCTTGAAGATATGCTCAGGGCTTGTGTCATTTCTTTTGGCATGAAATGGGAAGATTGTCTTCCATATGCTGAATTCTCCTACAACAACAGCTTCCAAGCAAGTTCGGGCAAGGCCCCATTCGAGATTCTCTATGGCAGAAAGTGCCGTACTCCTCTTAATTGGTCAGAGACTGGTGAACGCCAACTTCCTGGCAATGACTTAATCACAGAAGCTGAAGAAATGTGTAAAGTCATCCGTGACAATCTCAAAGCCGCGCAATCGCGCCAGAAGAGTTACTATGATAGTAAGCACCGTGATGTGGCTTTCGAGATCAGAGACCATGTCTACCTCCGCGTCTCTCCAATGAAAGGCACTCGTCGCTTCGGTATCAAAGGGAAGCTTGCCCCTAGATACGTGGGTCCTTTCAAGATCATTGGCAAAAGAGGCGACCTCGCCTATCAACTTGGGCTTCCTTCCAACTTCGCGAACGTGCATGATGTGTTCCACGTGTCACAGCTCCGCAAGTGCTTCAAGACGCCTGAGCGCACCATCAACTTCGAAGGGATTGACCTCCAAGAAGATCTGTCTTATCATGAGCACCCCGTTGCTATTCTTGAAGAAACTGAGCGCAAGACTCGCAACAAGTCAATCAAATTCCTGAAAGTGAAGTGGTCGCACCATTCCGACCGGGAAGCCACCTGGGAACGCGAGGACCATCTCCATTCCGAATCTCGGGACGAGATCCTCTCGTAGTGTTGGAGTGTTGTAACACCCCGCATGTAACTTTCCATATTTGCAACTCCGACTCTTGCCATTTCCGGCTATGTGTTATGATATTCCCTCCGTGGTCGGGTTTTGTTTTTTGTTTTGTATTTTGTTCATGTCATCATGTGCATTGCATTTGCATACGTGTTCGTCTCATGCATCCGAGCATTTTCCCCGTTGTCCGTTTTCCAATCCGGCGCTCCTATCTCCTCCGGTGCACCCCTCTTGTTTTCTTTCGTGAGCGGGTGTCAAACGTTCTCGGAATGGACCGAGGCTTGTCAAGTGGCCTTAGTATACCACCGGTAGACCACCGGTCAAGTTTCGTTCCATTTGGAGGTCGTTTGGTACTCCAACGGTTAACTGGGCATCCGCAATGTCCATTTGTGTGTTGCAGCAAAACCCCCTCTCTAATCAGCCCAAAACCCACCAAACTCTCTTCCATGTTGTAGGTCGTTCGATCACGATCGTGTGGGCGAAAACCGCACCTCATTTGGAGCCTCCTAGCTCCCTCTACCTATTTATATGTGTCCCTCCCGAAAAACGCACGCAGATCAAACCCTAGACCCGCTCCCTCTCCGCCGCCGGACACGTCCGGGCGGAGCCGGACGCGTCCACCACCGCCCACCGACGAATCCCG